>NC_089581.1:106187751-106487751 GCF_019320115.1 Miscanthus floridulus
TGAGATGACATTTTGAGAGTTTTAGGAACTTGGATGACACTCTAGAATAAGTTTAAAGATTAAAAAATGGATTTTAAAAGTGCAGGGACAAGTTTAAGGATTAATAAATTAATTTTAAAAGTTCAGAACACAAACAACACCCAGTGATAAGTTGCTCGTGTACTTTACTTCAAAATAAAATTACGCGCCACGTATGCTCCCAACAGACAGTTGTGCAAGTTCTTTACGGCAATCGCAGCAAACTTAGCCTGACCAGATCATATACAAAGCACGTATCTGCTGCTTTGAAACCAAAAATCGGTGGATGCGCAACTGCCTATCTGAATCGATTCGATCCATCAAGAAACAAACAGAATTGTTCATAGGCAGGGGGGTGGCGGCGAGCACTGATGGGGTCATAGGCATGGCCTTCCCCTTTGAGCCTCCCTTCACAATAGCCACCGATTAGCGTTGCCTCCATGTGTCGCACCGTCACAATCCCTAGCTTCAATATGCAACCACAACAGCCGATTCTTACCTCCGTGTGGAACCGCCGCCGCCGGTCGTGGCTACCTCGCCTTCGGGGTAGAGAGATAGGGTGCCAGCACACCACCGTGCTAGGGAGCCGCCACACCGATATAGGCCGTGCGCTCTTGTTTGCCAGCTCACTCTTGTTCTTGTATATTCAACTGGCAGTTCACAAATTCCCCTTTTTCAAAATGTTTGACACATAAAGTGAAAATTAACATATTCTCATGTACAACACCTAAGCAATTTTGTGGATACATTTGTCATGAGATGTTGATTTTCAAAAACATCAACGAAGCTTGCTTGCAGCATTGTAGGTTTTCCACAATTTCTATAGCCTTGTGCTTGAGATGCACACCGAAATTGAGCGCTTCGCTTGACCTCACATTCAGAGATCAAATTGTTAAATATGTACAACCACTCATTGATCTGTTAATATATGAACTATACCCTGCTAAACCATGTTTTCACAATGCAAACAATTTTGTCCATTTTAGGATTCTACATTTAGGCAAGTTTGCAGCAATCAAAATTTAGAACAAACCATAAGATGCAACATGAAAATTCAGTTCTAGGCTTCATATCTCATGTCCTAATGAATTATTGTAGATAAGATAATACTACATTGCAGGCTATACAATAGTTTAAGGACTAAATTTTGATGGTTGAGGTACAAACCAAATTTGATTCAAAAGTAAGCGGTTCCTACTTGCTAACCCAAAGCAGAAAACCCTAAGATATAGAAATAAATAGAAATTGCAAACACATTTGAGGGTTGATAGTGGAGGTGCATTGTGGTGATGGCAAGGTAATAGTTGTTACCTTGTCTTTATAAAGTTTGTGTTGCATGTCTTTTAGGGGCTGTTGATTTTGGTCCGGTCATTTCTTCTAAAATTTCCTAGGTGATCAGTTTATTAGGTTTTTAGTAGGTGCGTGTGTGTGTCTGGGTCTATGTACGACTCTTTCTTTTCCTTTTAATGAAATGATACACAACTCTCTTGCATGTTCGAGAAAGAAATATATGATCCACCCTATAAATTGGAAGGCGTATAAATTTAGGTGTAAAATTAGAAGATGTATAAGTTCTCTGTGGTCCTAATTGAACATATAGCTACATTCACCAAGCATGTTATTAGGTCAACAAGGTCTAGCATTAAGCCCATCGCCATATTACATGAGCTCATTGATGAAGTGTCACATTACAAGGATATCTCCCTCTCATAAACAAACAGTCAGCTCAAACTAAAAACTTCAACATCCAAGTGAGCCAGCCAATCCACTAACACCACCATCCCACTGGAAACACTAATACACTATCCTCGCTACCATATCTGAGACACTGAGGATCCAAACACAGTTATGGACAACGTCTGACATGATCAATCCAAACCTAGCCAATTTACCCTATTGAGTAGAGGTGTAGGCGAATGACAAACAAAGGCAAGGGTAGTCAGTAACTCAGGTACCTTCTTCGTATTCAGCATCTGAGAACTCCCATTTCATGTCCGGCTTGTTCTCCAGCTGAATCAAGGTGCTGCAACAACAATAGAAAACATCAACTCAGCTGAGCTATCAACCACCAACCAGATTAGGCAAACACGGGGGGAACAGATTCGAGAAGTGCTCACATAGTTAGGAGCCATGGAGAAGGCCCTGGTGCTGGAGACAAAACCCCTAGAGGCAGCGGTGATCTAGAAGGAAAATTTTCCAGCAGAGGAGATCAAACATTTAGTTTGGGGAAATAGTGGGGGTAGGGTTTGGGCAGAGAAGAGGACTAACCGGAGACGAAGCTAGCCTGACGGCCGATTAATTCCGACGTAGATGCAGGAAGCGAGGCTGAGGAGGCGGCGGGCCGCGAGGCACGCGGCCGGTGGCAGCATGGTGGCGTGGACGACGGGGGAGGCGACGGAGCTGGTGGTGGTGGAGGTATTGGCAGTGTGGCCGCCTTGCGAAGCCTGCGAGGTTAGGAGAAGACGCGACCTGTCTTCCACTGTCGTTACATCGCTAAGACATGAGCCCTACAGGCCCAATGGGCTAGATCTAGCTGTCGGGCCCCATTTTTTAGTTAGGCTTAGAGTCTGGTCTGTGGTAGACTGGTAACGTAACCAGGAGCCCTCTAGTTCTACCACCCGAACTTTCCAGTGATTTTGGTCGAGTCTTGGTTGTTTACGCAGTATCTTTTTGATTTTTAGTGGTGGAAATCGTCTGGCCTTTTCCTTAATCGTAGCCATCGCAAATTACAAATGGCATGATGGAAGGACAGAGCACACGCAGGCGCTTGTCCTTGCCAATTTTTCTAGCGTCTCGCTGAAGAGGCTAAGGCATTTGCCACTTGGTTGTACTCTCTCTCTATTTGAAACACTTCAAATCTTCTACACCAAGCACATCACCCGCAGCGAAGCGTGGAGCAGCAGTGGCTAGTGCACATAAAAGCCACCCGTTTAAGCTTAAGGCAAGCTCCGGTAAATTTCCCATGTGGAACGGGATTAATCCGTTATTTTGCTAGCACCACGCCACTCATGTCAGTGGGTTGGCACCCGAGTCCTGTGTGCATCACAACTCAGCATGGCTTAGCACACAAGTGTGGCTTGCCTTTCAGTCTTTCTCAACCTCACAACAGATACACAAAGCCATACTAGTTAAAATGAGTCAATCCTCGATCACCGAACATTTATTATGCCTAACGACCCGAAACCCGTTACACACTGGGCAGTCATTTTGACTATCAAAGGAAAATCACCTACCAAGTCACTCCAAAGATTTCTAGTGAAATATGCGAGATAAGACATCAAGCACCCTATGCGAACCCTGGATAACCATGGTCAGGGCTCACAGCCTAGAGCAATGGAAGGAAACTTGATTGGATTAGAGGTCATCCTATTGACATCATCAACACTAGCTCAGTCCCAAGAAGCTACTCAAGAACAATGCAATGGTCACCAACAACTAGCCATCCAATGACTTAGTCAATTCAGCAAAGACAAAGACTGTCGGACCGTCCGACAATACCACAGGACCATACAGCAGATCACCGTGCAGCAACAGTAAGTGGGAAATGAGTTGTTTGCCACTTAAATGGGTGGGACCCACATGTCAACATGAATGGGAAGGGATATTTCTCAGCTGAAGCCACTCTCTCTTACTCATCCTCTCATTTACAACATTCACTCTCTCTCTCTCTAACTCATTCAAGAACAAGCAAGAACCCTAGAGGCTAGAGAGGGGAGAGATTGGAGGAAGGATTGAAGAAGATAGAGGAGAGGAAGAAGGGAAGCACCAGCAGCTAGCCCATGGACACCCTTCACCCTCAACCTCTTCATGGTGAGCTCAAGAAGAACCATCCTCTTTTCATGGATTCTTCACCCAATGATCTAATCCATGGATGTTGATGCAAGATGGAAGACTTCTTGTTGGTGGTAGTTCCATCATGTGTAAGTAAGCTTAAGAACTTTTTACCTAGTTCAATCATCCAATGAGTTCATGGATAGTCCTTTGAACCATCTTTTTGGTATGTGGCAAGAGAGAGTTCATATGGAGCGAAGCCAACTCGTGGATAAGAAGCAAGAGTAGAGAAGGTTTGGATCTTCAATCTTTTTGCTATGGAAGGTCCCAGATCTTAGAGCTAAGGTTATTATCTTCATCTCATGGTTCATCCTCAAGTTCTTGTAGCTCTAAGTTTGATCCTAGCCTATAGCCACACTTAGTAAAACAAGCTTAAAGCCTAGCTACCTTGAGCCTAGTGAGTCACCTAAGCCATCTTAGAAATATCTTGCATATGCATAGATCATAGCTGAGCACACTAAATCTAGAACCCAAGGTCACCTAAGAGCATAGGTTCTATCGATAGCTTGATGGAGTGTCTATCGAATCAACAGAGTGTCCGATAACCCAGGAAAACTAGCCACCGGAACCTTATCTCCTGTCGACATGGACCACCGAAGTGTCTGTGATATCCCATGGAGTGTCTGTTGAATTATAAGGACTTATAGCCAGTGAACCCAAGAACACCAAGCCTACACCGGAGCGTCCGTCACTTACGGCAGAGTGTTCGATGATTTATAGAGGACAGTAACCTAGCAACCCAAGACCTCCTAGTTCCTACTAGAGTGTCCGTCACCGCTGATGGAGTATCTGTCAACCCAAACAGAGTCCATCCAGAGCCAAATCACCTCAAAACCCTAACCCGATGGAGAGTCCGCCACCTAGGTTAGAGTGTCTATCAAGTTAACAGTAAGGATGAAGTTACCTAGTGAACTTACCTAAGAGGTCAACAATACTAGACCAAGCATAGTTACAAGAAAGGCAATAGGAGAGTCATAGGTAGAAGCCTCTACCCTGAGTCCTAAGTCGAGTCTTGTTCCTAAGCCTCCCTCGGTTACCTTCAACCTCGACCTTTATTCTCTTTCAGGACTTGAGTAGCGTAAGGAATGTGAGTGAGTTGTTGTCTACAATCTCAGAGTCGTCGGCAAGATCAGGCAGGCACCCCACTACTATAAACCCTATTTTGGATACTTATCTAGTTTCATTATAAGTTATGCATTACATGTAGTTTTGGTTATTAATCTTGTTCACTCTACACTTAGAGTCACACATTAATCTATTAGAAGCCTCTCATCTAAACAATGGGAATGTGAACGCTTAATTGCTTATTGCTTAGTTGCTTAACAATGGATAGAAGTCGAGCATGAGAAGGAAACTCATTCTCACACTATAGAATGCTACACTAGGATAATTAATCACTAAAAGCAATGAGAGTACAACTTGACTTACTTCACTAATCTAGCTAAGACACAATAACACCAAAGGTCATAAACTTAGATACCACTTTGGTAACTTTGCTCATGCGAGGGGTAGGTCGTTGTGAGTGTGGGATCTTAAATGACATAGCTCATGGAGCAGCTAAGGACCGTTTATTGGGATACATGAGTCCAAGTAACCACCTATATAGACCACATGTCGTGGATGAGGTCGACAAGCCAAGTAACTAATTGCGACCGATTTATCCATGAAACTAGCAAGGGGGTGATGTCGGTCGGGAATGTCTGGGACATTGACCGGGCACCAGTCAAACCTTTTATAAGACATTTGGGCTAGATTAAGAAAAGGTTGGAAGACATGAGGCAACCCATATCTTGTGCACAAGGTATGGAGGTTAGTCCCATTCTTTCGTGTGGATACAGTTGTACACCTCTGCAGAGTTTGAAAGCCTAAAGTCCCTCAGGATGGAACCATTTGATTGTTCCTAATTTCTATACTCATGGTAGTGTAGTTGATGGAACGTGATGATAATGTGGTGTATACTTGTTAACCACTCTTTTGAATAACATATCACTTTAATGATAATACTTTAAAATGGATCATTAGCATGTCATACTCTTAATGAATGTCATCGCTTTTCTGCAAGTGTATAAATACCTATTAATTGCCCTTTGCATCCACCAAAAGTCTATATGTTGGAATTAAGTCCTACGAGTACGAAATGTACTCACGACATTGCCGTTAAGTTATTTTGCAGGTGTTGTTGTCCCGGTGGATGCGAGGTAGTGCCCTATTCACCACTGCATAGTAGACCTTGGATCGGGCGAATCCAAGGTGACCTACGAGTTAACTCCGATAAAAGTTTGAGCGAAACATCGAAGAGTTGAGCCTATAAGGGAGAGAAATTAAAACTGCACAAATTCTGCTAATTATGTATTTTTTGTAAGTATTATAATCTAGATAGTTAGTCATGATGTTGGATGTCATGTGTGTTGGTTTGCCACTAGGGTGTTTTGTGCCACTCGACCATTACAGATATCTTCAAGCTGCCGCGTGCGCAAGGGGCATGGCAGGGACGGGTATCAGAGTGGTGGTTGACTTACATGAGCAATCCATTTGCCAAACCACATATGACTTCAATGTTGTGTCCAGAGTAGTTTAAACCAGATATCTGTTATGCTTTAGTGTTAACCCTATAAGTTAAAGTAACCCTTACCCCACTAGTTAAATCTTGCCTCTTGTCCTTGACATACAAACTATGTTTTAACTTAAAAGGTGTCTTGTATCATGGGAATCAGTAGGGAATAATAGGAATACCCAAGTGAGAACCAAAGTTCGCACCTAAATCGCCCTAAGTAATAGGCATGTTACGCTATGAGAGTCAAAGAGAGCGATTCTGATCCTCCTGTCTACCCTTCCTAGCCCTTTCTGTAGCCCCTTGTCTTTCCCAACCCTAGAGGTATCCCTAAGCCCAAGACCCCCACAACCCCCTAGAATCCCAGAACAACTCCTTATACCTTGCCCACCATTAGAAGAGCCCTCGGCATAATCTCCTTTGGACCTTGGTCTTATCTTTTGAGTCACAGCAAACACAAAACAAAGATGTGCAGCAAGTAGGAATGACATGAACACCACATCTCGGACGAGTCGACCGTCACCTCAAGAAATATCAAACCAAGTTCAGACACCACACAATGTAGCATATAACCATATCATACAAGGACCGACAACAGGAAGGAGTTCACATACAGGATTAAGGTTATAAATCTAAGTTAGGCCCCCATCAAAGTGGACCCTATGCCTAAGATCAGTACCAAACAAGAAAGATGAAGCCACGAGTCTCTCAATGCTCGCAAGTCCTGGAGCCACAAGAGAACTGATGCCCTGATGATCACTATGGACTATACCCTTCGAGCAAGAAAGAGCCTGCAAAAAGGAGAACCAAATGATGAGTACAAGAAAAGAAAACAATAAGTTGGAAGCCCAGAGTTGGACTAACCCAAAGGCACAAGGGTGTAATATACGATAAAGAAAGTATGATGTAGCGAGAGAACCTCAGACTTAGAGTTTGACTTTGACATTCTACCAAACTATGGTGAAGGTGGCCTCTCCAAGAAGGCCTCGTCATGCTAGTATGGAAGGAAGACTCGGTGTTGAACATCGCAAACCCTATAGAAATCCTCCACAGTGCGAAGCACTAAAGCCATGATGTACGGCTGCAACGCCAAAGGAGCGCGTACATCCGGCTTGCACTCTAGCATCTGGTTTACCATCATGTCCAACAAGTTCAATTCATCACCAGACAGTACAGCGTAGATGACCTCCAAGGAGGGCCAACCAATAGCACCACCCTCAACTGCAGCAGACGGCACAATGGTATGCCTCAAGATCTCATGGAGTACCTTGGGAATCCTCCTCATACCACCCTTTGGACCGAACGCGGAAGCTTCCTAATAGTAAAGTTTAGGCATTTCACCTGCTAGCAACATGGGAAGACTAGCGACCAACTTGCCCTTCTTCATCCTGTGATAGTCCAGCCCACCATAGTAGCAAGATCCCTGAAGGTGGCCTCGAACCTACAAGTGCTCGTCATCCACACCAACTTCTCATTCTCAACATGGACCTCCAAGGTAGCATAAAACTAATGAATCATGGTCTTGTTCTAGCCATGATGAAACCCAGGCACCTTCTTCCAACCCATGGCCTTGAGCTTCCCCACCAAGCCAGTCAACTGAGCAAGAGTCTGTAGATAGGCCCAGCACATCCATTGTTGATCCGAGTGTATCGGTCTCATGTTAATGTCCCCTCAGTACATCTGGTACTGGACACGTGTGTGGAAGAAAGGAGAGATAGCGAGTCTCCAGCCTGCCCGAACTGCCTCGATAGCATAGCCCTGCTAAAGCCAATAGTCGTCCAACCGAAGCGTTCCTCTAGTATAGCTGCCACATCCATGGGGAAGGTCCCCTCAGACTCAGACTCCTCAGTAGGTGTATCGCAAGACATCACCTCCAACAACTTGTCCTCCCATAGGTTAGAATCCATGGCAGACCAGTAACGTGAAGGAAGGGAAATTCAAGATTCATGGAGAAATTGGATTAGCATGAATATGAAAGGAACACTACCCCCTCCCCCAAATTATATTGAGAGATGGACTGCAATTGGAAAGGCTACCTGTTGAGCAGTAAGCAGGTAAAATGAAAGGAATACTCAAACATGTAGTCAAGAAGTCAGAACACCCTTTGGAACTAAGTTGAAACCAAAACAGCAAGCACAATTATAGGAATGGAGTAACAGTGCAGCCTACAGCTTGTATATAGGCCCTACTCTACACATGATAAATATCTAAAGGCTTGGATAACCATTGGAGTGAAATTAGAACTAAATTTAGCACTGGACAGACATAGATGGAGTGTCCGTCATAGCCCACGGACCAACCATCGGCACCTCTTCAGGCAGAAGTGGTTGCACCTAAGAATAGTCAACCCACACCTGAATATTTTGCCAAGACCCATGGACCGCCCGACAGGTTATACGCTAACAGTATTGACCCAGACAGAGAACCGCAGAAGACGACGAAACCCTCCGATGTCTCATCGGAGCATTCCACCAACTCATTAGGCAAGTACAAAGTAAAGGAGAATGAACCTAGTAGCAGAGCATCCGCAACACCCATGGACCATCCGCCACTATCGCAGACAGCACGACCTCTATGGCGACGACAGGAATCTCAAATCCTCAAGCACCCAACTAGTCGAGCAGCGCAACTGTGTTCAAATTAAGGCCAATATGCTCCTATACATGTTTTACCAAGTCCCCAAGATGATTTGACCCTAACCCTAGTCGAGCAACAAAGTAAAGAGGCCCTAATCGGAAATGAATCAAGGAGTAAAGAAAAAAGGAAGAGAATCAAGGAGGTTACCTAACACTCATGATGAAAGCGCACGTGGAAGCCCTGAACCACAAGTAGGAGTCACCCGAAGCACATGCACGGCGACGGTGGCAGCGTGGGAGTTGATAGCAATGGCAGTTACTAAAACTGGAAAGGACTGAATCCCATTAGTCGTTGCCGGCCTATTTATAGATCATGATTCAATGGAGAATCCGACAGATACGGCAGACCATCCGCCAGATTGGATAACTAAATGACCAAAGTTAACTATCAAAATCTAGAGCCTCTGGATAGCCCGACAAGTGGACCGGACTATTCGCTAGAAGACAAAAAGTGCCCAAAAACTTTGTTTCCCGAAATTCGAGATAGCAACCAAAGTTCTAAACTTGGAATTATGCCAAGATGAGATAAAGAAGCCTCTAAGAACAGTAAGCCACCATCACTAGAAGGTTGGATAAAGTAACGCTCCATTCCCCATGTGACCCTAGAGAGGAAAAAGTCGGTGGAACACAGAGAGGTGTACATTTTACAGTGCATACTTGGAAACCCTGAACTTTCCCAAGTGTAGTACCCAATAGTACCTCGAGAAAGCTCGAGGACGAGCTTTTTATAGGGAGGGGAGGATTGTAACGACCCAAAACCCATTACAC
The DNA here is from genome assembly GCF_019320115.1 of Miscanthus floridulus. Lineage (NCBI taxonomy): Eukaryota > Viridiplantae > Streptophyta > Magnoliopsida > Poales > Poaceae > Miscanthus > Miscanthus floridulus. Next base: position 106,197,556 of record NC_089581.1, read on the forward strand.
ACTGAGTAGTCATTTTGACTATCAAAGGAAAATCACCTACCGAGTCACTCCGAAGATTTCTAATGAAATATGCGAGATAAGACATCAAGCACCCTATGCGAACCCCGGATAACCATGGTCAGGCTCACACGCAGAGCAATGGAAGGAAACTTGATTGGATTAGAGTTCATCCTATTGACATCATCAACACCAACTCAGTCCCAAGAAGCTACTCAAGAACAATGCAATGGTCACCAAAAGCAATGAGGGTACAACTTGACTTGCTTCACTAATCTGGCTAAGGCACAATAACACCAAAGGTCATAAACTTGGATACCACTTTGGTAACTTTGCTCATGCGAGGGGTAGGTCATTGTGAGTGTGGGATCTCAAACGACATAGCTCATGGAGCAGCTAAGGACTGTTTATTGGGATACGTGAGTCCGAGTAATCACCCGTACAGACCACATGTCGTGGATGGGGTCGACAAGCCAAGTAACTAATTGCGACTGGTTTATCCATGAAACTAGTAGGGGGTGGTGTCGGACGGGAATGTCTGGGACATTGACCAGGCACCAGTCGAACCTTTCGTCGACCATTCGGGCCGGATTAAGGAAATGTTGGAAGACATGAGGCAACCCTTATCTTGTGCACAAGGTATGGAGGTTAGTCCTGTTCTTCCGTGTGGGTACAGTTGTACACCTCTGCAGAGTTTGAAAGCCTGAAGTCCCTCGGGACGGAACCATTTGGTTGTTCCTACTTTCTATACCCATGGTAGTGTAATTGATAGAATGTGATGATAATATGGCGTATATTTGTTAATCGCTCTTTTGAATAACATATCTTTTTAATGATAATACCTTAAAATGGATCATGAGCATGTCATACTCTTAATGAATGTCATCGTTATTCTACAAGTGTGCAAGTACCTATTAAATGCCCTTTGCATCCACCAAAAGTATATATGTTGGAATTAAGTCCTGCGAGTACGAAATGTACTCACGGCGTTGCCGTTTAGTTATTTTGCAGGTGTTGTTGTCCCGGTGGATGCGAGGTAGTGCTCTATTCACCGCTGCATAGTAGACCTTGGATCAGACAAATCCAAATGACCTACGAGTTAACTCCGATAAAAGTTCAAGCAAAACATCGAAGAGTTGAGCCTAGAAGGGAGAGAAATTGGAACTATACAAATTCTTCTAATTATGTATTTTTCTGTAAGTATTATAATCTGGATAGTTAGTCATGATGTTGAATGTCATGTGTGTTGGTTTGCCACATGGGGTGTTTTGTGTCACTCGACAGTTACAAAGATCCTGAAGCTGCCACGCGCGCAAGGGGCGCAGCATTATGGGCCTTGCATCCATAGGATCATGAAACAAGCTGGATTGTCATGTTACAACACATGGGTACGTTTGCTAGTCTAAGAAAATTGCAAAAGAAACTTACCAATTCGACACGACTTATGTTTTCTGAGGCCCTTAAACTTGTACTGAGGTATCCTTTATGTCCCTAAACTCTCAAAATGAATTTTTCAAGTCGTGAACTTGTCCTAGTGTGTCGTGTAGGTCCTAGACTTTCAAAATGTCATTTTTAGATACCTGAGCATTGCATGAGGTGTCCTCCTAGGTCCAAACAAACCCAAATCTACTCCGCACCTCGATGTGTGGCAAGTCACAGTGGATCCCTTGTAGGTTAGGTCTTGACCGGTGAGTCCCACACGAGGGGTTCCACATGTCAATCTCTATCTCTTCGTCTCGGAGCTCCTCTCTCGTTCACGCCACCAACAAGATCTTGTAAAGGTTCAAGGACCCGTTGGTCAAAAGAAGGCAATGATCCCGATCCCAGGATGAAGCCATCGTCACATCCCTACCAAGTACCATTTTTGCCATCCTCCTCCACCTTGACACTCGTGACATCCCAGCGGTGGAGGCGGTATGCCGAAAACTTGTGTCCCCTAAGTGGTAGAGAGGAAGACAGACAATTGCTTTGCCCATGAGTTTCAACTCAAATCAAGAATGATGCAGGTATCCGACCACCGCCAAGCAGATCTCGCAGCTAAGAAACTTCCACTAATGTCATGCTCTGTCGCTATGAACGGGGTCTTGTAACCGCGCATGCTCTGCCCCGTTGTCCTCTCACAATGACTCAATGGAACAGTTACGTGTGCTCTGCTTCGGCGGCCTCCCATGACAACTCCACGGGGATACCATATCGTCCACGTACTCAGAACGGGAGGATATAGAGAGGTGGTGGACTAGTGTGGTCTTGGTAGCACGGAGATGGAGTGTTAAAAGGCCGACATGTGCCGGATCCTTGTTTGGGACTCACTAGTCAAGAGAGAAGCCATAGGAGATCTACCATGGCATGTGATGTCCGGGCATGGAGACCCCTTGGATTCGAAATTTCAAATAACACCCTATGTCAAGCTTAAGGATCTAAATGATGTATAAGGATAAGTGTGTGGACTTGAGATGACATTTTGAGAGTTTTAGGAACTTGGATGACACTCTAGAATAAGTTTAAAGATTAAAAAATGGATTTTAAAAGTGCAGGGACAAGTTTAAGGATTAATAAATTAATTTTAAAAGTTCAGAACACAAACAACACCCAGTGATAAGTTGCTCGTGTACTTTACTTCAAAATAAAATTACGCGCCACGTATGCTCCCAACAGACAGTTGTGCAAGTTCTTTACGGCAATCGCAGCAAACTTAGCCTGACCAGATCATATACAAAGCACGTATCTGCTGCTTTGAAACCAAAAATCGGTGGATGCGCAACTGCCTATCTGAATCGATTCGATCCATCAAGAAACAAACAGAATTGTTCATAGGCAGGGGGGGGGGGGGGGGGGGGGGGGGGGGGGGGGGGGGGGGGGGGGGGGGGGGGGGGGGGGGGGGGGGGGGGTTGGGGGGGGGGTGGGGGGTGGGGGGGGGGGGGGGGGGGGGGGGGGGGGGGGGGTGTGGGGGTGTGGTGGGGGTGGTTGGTTGGGGGGGGTTTTGTGTGTGGTTTTGGGGGGTGTTGTGTGGGGTTTGTTTTTGGTGTGTTGTTTGTTTTGTGTGGGGTGGATGTTGGGGGGGGGGGGGGGGGGGGGGGCCAAACCGCTCACAATGAACCCGAACCGGATTTTGCACACCACTCATGTGTCCTCTGGGGCCTAAAGATTCCACGTAAACCAAAAGGAGAAATCGTTAGAAAGCATCCCTTTAATTACAACTGCAGTTGCAATAATCAGCAGATCCTGCTACCATCACTCGCAAAACAAAGCGCAGCTCACGGAAGAGTATGCTACGCATTCAAAGCCCCCGACCTATTCTTCCACTCCTGATCATAACACCGCCACTCGTTATCAACAATCGGGCGGAGATTGCACGATAAAACAGTGCATTTCAATCCCACTCCTAGTAGTGCAACAGACGTCCCAGTGATCTGATTTGGAGGACACTTGCCATTGTACCTTTTTTTTCAAAGGGCATCGACACGGAGTACTTGGGAGACTTTGTTTCCTAACTACGCCAGCCGTTTTGCTTCTTGGCCTCAAATGTAGCTCCATCGTTCAGCATGTCCTGCGCATCGGTTTCCATGCCGAGCTTTGAAAGAGCAAGGGCTTGGAGGTAGAAGGCTGTAGGCCACTCGGGCATGCAGACCTGGGCCTGCATTGCGTCCCGAAGAGCAAGCTCTGCTTGCCCATTCATCAAGTAGGAAAAACTGCGCCTAGCAAATACTGTAGCTGAAGGCGTCGACATCATTGCAACTAGCTGCATTAGAACAAACAGGCTGCCATATAAGCTATAAATACAATGTTTCGGGGGTTTTGATCAAGAGTAAGGAAGTAAAATTGTGCTGTATGTGTAGCTAAATACTTGAGCTAACAGGACAAGGGCCCAACCACTTAGGAACATTGACTTGTGACTAGTTTGACAGTTACATCAGATGACTCTTTCTGTGATAGTCTCCTACCATAATTACGCACAAATGGAGAAGAACAGGGATGTTGATACCTTGGAGTAGTAGTCAATTGCAGTATTAAAATCCTTGTCTCTAAACGCAATGTCACCAAACTTCTTTGTGTTCAGCATCTCTTGCACTTGCTGGGTCCATTCTTGAAAGGATAACTTCAGTTTTTAAACATGCACCAGACGAAATAGACTTATCTTAAAAAGCAAAAAAGTAGGACTTCATAATTTCAAAACACTTGAGCAAGTGCAGACACAAATAAAATATTTGAAAGTATACATCAGATTTTGCACACACAATGAAATGTGAAGACAAGTACAAAGTCTAGTCAGCATTACAATAAAGGGCAGACCCAGTGCCGGAGGCAGAACATGAGTGGGGTCTAGAGAAGGGAAAAACTGAGGCAAGCCTTCCCCCCCACAAATCTGCGGAGAGGCTGCTTCGAACCCACGACCTGGTAACTCAGTGAGACAGCTCTCACCACTGCACCAGGTCTGCCCTTCCTAGTCAGCATTACAATCTCCTGAATTAAATACTGATAAAATATGTGGTTATCCATGCAAAATTATTTGCCTTTCAGACTAAAACAAACCATGATGCAATTTATATAAGTCCACTTTTCTGCATAGCCAAGAGAAAACGTCACATATACACATTTCACATTCTAAATGCAAATGATGAGCCACATCGTTTCTTCTTTCTTCTAACCATGCAATGATGCAAGGCTCTCAGTGGAAAGAACAGGGAGTTACCATAATAACAATTCAACAAATAAACCTTTATGAACAAGTAATCAATTGAGTCAAGCAGAAAAATAAAGCAAAGTGGAAGAGAAAAGTGAGGAAAGTTTATCACAAATTGATGGCACAAGTCAGATGCAGCATAAATTTTATTGTTAGTTACCTCGTTTTCTGCACCCTCGTCATCTTTATAACCTATTTTGAGCAAAATATCATGCACCGCCGAAAGATCCATACCAGCACAGGCCTTCCCAAGTGGAGAATAAATGGTTGGCATTACTGCTGTGGCTTTTGTAATACCCATGAACACATGTGATGCAACCTGCATTAGAATTCATCACGATGTTACTAGAAGCAATGAAGGGGGATGAACGGCGGGAAAAAGGTGCTCTAGCTACTCACCTCCTTTTGCTTCTGAAGAGGACCAACAGAAGACAAAAGATACTTTATGTTTGGTCTATCCCTAGATTCAAATTGCAGACACTTTGATGCAAGATCAACCAATTTCGAAGCATCTTCATTAGCATACTGCCCTTCTAAGGAGGAATCCATCAGCAACAGTATATTCTTTCCCCTTATTAAATCTAGGGCCTAGAATTCCACAAAAAAAAAGAGATGGTAACTCATTGTCATAATAAATACTGACACATAGCAATAAACACCTAGAGCTGTTTAATGATGTTGTGGTCATTATGTTACAGAAAAATGAAGCACCTAGCAACAGCTGTCAGTTCAAGTTCATGGTTCAAGGCACACAGCAGTCCACCATCGTAAACATTGTACCAAAAGGAAATGTGATGGAAGGGAATTGCTAAGAGATAATCCAGAAATATATTCTTCTTGAGAAAAAGCAAATGAAGCATACATGACTAGGAGGAATGTGTTTTCCGCTCAAAAGATCCAACAGGACAGTTCCATAGCTATATATCACACTCTCGGGAATTACTCTGCCTGTCATTCAAGCACAAATTATTCAGTGCAGTCCAAAATAGCATATTGTAAACAGTACTACTGTGAATAGTGTATTTGTAAACTTGAACGAAACAATAGATGATAAACCTGCAAAGAATTTACCGTGACCCAAAAGTATGTATTCAACAACAATCAGGAAACAGGAAGTTTTACAATTGTACTCTCAAGAGGCATACTAGCTCACAACAGCTTTTAACTTCATCTAACTTTTACTGATTGGGCTTATAATTAGCTCAAATGATCTACACCAGGGTGCCAACAAGGGCATTGGCAAATCAAGAATGTAAAAGTAAATTGGTAACCAGTAAGCACCAAGGGGATCTTACCGGTTCGCAGAAACTCTGGTGGAGTGTAAGCCAGATTAGTACTATAACTTTTTCCATCACGGCTGTTCTTCATTAATCCAAAACTTGACAATCGGGGATCACCTTCCTGATAGGGAATAGAAATCAATTACAACAGGTGAGGTATTCTTTAGACAGCTACAATAATCAATTACAACAAGTGAAAAAACACATAGGCAACTACAGATGACAGTAAAATTTTCCAAAGTAAACCTTACAGATCAAAAAAATGGTTTTCACAGAAGAAGAAAATGTAGTAACAATAAAAGAGCCAGCAGAAAAAAATATGTAGTAAAAACTAGAAGCTGTCAGCAAACTTGTTGTGTACCTCATCAAAAAGTACTCTATAAGCATTCAAATCATGATAGATTTTCCTGTTCTCGGCATTGCAATGGTCGAGAGCTTGCGCAATGAAATATGCAACCCTCAGCCTCATTTCCCATGGTAACGGTTGCTTATCCCCTGAACGAAAAGGCAGTGCACGGCAAAGTCAGTCAAGGGAGACAAGGCGGACAGGACACACCCACCTAGTCCGGGCAAACCACACTTTTGCATGATCTGCATAGGTCAAATGCAGCAATGGTGAAGGACATAAGGTGCATTAAGTCATTGTGTTAATGCAGAGGAGATTGAGATTCACGGTTGGTGTGATCCGCCCACGAGGATCATCATCAAGTACGTCACCATAGACGACACAACTCCAGCCCGCAAGGCCCGTATACAACAGAAAAAAGGCTGGAGTACCCATAGCAGGTGGATAGGGATATGGAGGGATTGGGGGAGACCCGGAGAGCACGTACAGTGGAAGAGATGCTTGGACAGGGTGTCGTTGGGCATGTACTCGGCGACGAGCAGCCTCTCGTCACCCTCGGCGCAGCAGCCAATGAGATTGACGAGGCGCTTGTGCCGCACCTTCCCCACGCCCGCCGCCTCCGCCTGCAACACCAGCAACACTGCATCACATTGCGAGATCCGGGGCCAGGACGAAATCACACGTAGCAAGCAAAGCAAATCCATACGAGGAACTGCTGCGGGTCAGGCCAGGAGAGGCGCGAGAAGCGCTTGACGGCGATGAGCCGGCCGCCGTCGAGGCGGCCGCGGTAGACGGCGTTGGGCGCCTTCTCGCCGCTCTCGGAGACGATGAGGTCGGCGCTGAATCCCTTGGTGGCGGCGCGCAGCTCGGCGAGCGCGAACTCCCTGAACACCGGCACCGCGCGCTTCACCGCCTCCTTGTCGTCGCCGTCGCCTCCCCCGTCGGCGCCGCCGTTCGCCGCCTCTGCCATTCGATTGGACACAGCAAACGAGACGCAAGCAAGCGCGCGCCGCGGATTAGATGGATTCGGCGGGGTTAGGGTTTAAGCGGCAGCGGGGGCGGGGGCGTGAGGCTTACCGGGATCTGCAGGCTTGTCGGCGGGGAGCGCGGCGGCGTCCTTGGGCGGCAGGGGCCCCGCCACCTTGGACTGGAAGCACCCCATGGGCGGGAATGGAGATCTAGGATGCTTAGCGAAGCAAGAGCGATAGGAATGGGAGTGCGAGAGCGTGCGCTCAGCTCTGCTCCAGTCCAGCGCGGGGGAGCGTGGAATGGAGCAGCAGAAGTGAGCTCGTGAAGGTGGGGAGGCGGCAGGGCAGGAGGCAGGGCTCCGAGGGAAGCGCGGCAGCACACAGGAGTGGTGGGGATCCGGTAGGTGCGCCCGCAACACCAAGCATCCCCACCTCCGCCTTTCTTTATTTTTATAATATATAAAATTGAAAATAAATAAAACCCCCCAAATCTCGCCCTAGTACTTTTTTTCTAAAATAAATTTCGTATAATTTAAGGTGGTGTGTCGTTTCGTCTGATTGAAATTAAACGGTTTCCCATGAAAAATCAGAGAGGGTGTAGGGTTTTGTTATGCCTTGTTTAGTTGGCGAAATTTTTTTGGGAAATGGTACTGTAACATTTGACAATTAGTGTCAAATCATAGTCTAATTAGGCTTAAAAGATTCGTCTCGTGAATTTCGTCTATATAATTAGTTTTATTTTTTATTTATATTTAATGCTTCATGCATGCGTCCAAAAATTCGATGTGACGAAAAATCTTGAAAATTTTTGCAAAATTTATGAAACTAAACAGGCACTTAGTCATCTTCTTCGGAACAGAGAGTCGGAGAGCAATGGGCAAGGGACCAAGCGGACGAATGGCATTGGCATGCAGCTTTTGGGCTCATGTTCCGAGACGCAACGAGTTTGGTGGTATACCAATTTTAAGAGACAAACATGATCGCATGGTTTGTGTGGTTGATAAAATGCCGATTTACTGGTGCAGAAAAATATTGCGGCTGATAAGCAGTTCAAACAAACAGAGCGCTAACGTTGACAACGGTATATATCCTTGTTCGGATCCTTCACAACATCATCGAGCCTGTTCGGTTGGCTGGTTCGTATCGTTGCTGGACCACGTATAGAAGTACTACCAAAGTTCGGATGTGTGACTGCTGTCTTTTTAGCACCACATTGTTAAATCATAGACTAATTACGCTTAAAAATTCATCTCGTGAATTAGTCACAATCTATATAATTAATTATTTTTATAGTTTATATTTAATATTCTATGCATATATCAAACATTTGATGTGATATGACTAAACTTTAGAGAAAAAAACTAAAGAAGGCCTCGCGGGATGCAAAGCTGCGTTAATGAGTACTCCTACGTACAGTAATCGGCAGCAAGCAAAACTTGCAAGGCCTGCAACAGCGCACACAGCACACGAGCGAGCCGGCACCGGCAGGGGCGCAGCAGCATGCAGCCAGAATGGTGATCGCCTCCATGACTAAAGATGGCAACGGGGAATTCCCCGTCGGAGGTTGCCTCCCCATCCCCGTCCCCGCGGGAAGAAAAAATCCCCGTCCCCATCCCCGCCAAAGCTCACGGGGACGATTTCTCCCCCATCCCCGCCCCCGCGAGGGGAAAAATCCCCGTCGGGGATCCCCGTCCCCGTATTTGTTCATCACCATTCAGGTTAATTCATCATCATTCACATGAGTTCATCGACACAATATTAGAGTACACCACGAATCACAATCCAAAAATAGCTAAATAGCAAGAAGCAGGATATTAATCATCACAAAGGTGTAGAACTAGGGTTATTGCTGTTATATATACTCAGAAGACATTGGGCCTTCGTGGGCTGGTTGGGCCATCAGGAAAGAGAGCAAAGCCTGTATATAAACGGGGCGGGGATGCGGGTATCGGGGACGGGGAATGCTCCCCCAGACCCGTCCCCGCCAAACCCGACGGGGGACGTTTTCTCCCCGTTTAGATTCCCGTGGGAGTATATTTGACTCCATCCTCGCCCCCTAATAGGGGAATTCCCCGCGGGGAATCGGGGATCGGGTCCCCGTTGCCATCTTTATCCATGACTGCCCGCGTCCGGTTTCGCCAGCCAGCCAGCCACTAGCCATCGATCAATCGATGCCATGCCAGGGACCACACGAGTCGCAAACGTCGCTGTCGCAGGCTCGAAACGTGGGCTTCCTGCACGGCCGCGCTGTTCTCTGTTCCGCGCGGCCCCACCGTTTGCCTTCACCCTAGTCTCGCTCCGGCAGAGGCCCACCCGTCAGGGGCGACGCGACGACACTACGGGCGGGCCCACACCCTGTGGCTGCCGCGCCACATTCAAGTCAACTCGGCGTCCACACTAGCAGCGCTGGGTCGGCAATCGGCTTGTGGGCTTGTGGCTGGTCCCATCGCTTGCTTAGCTAGCGAGCGCCTTTCTAAGCGCAGTGATTCCCAATCACAGCGCACCCAATACCGTTACTGCTTGCTTGGATTACTAAAAATTAACAGGTAAGGGTTGGTTTAAATTAAGGGCGTAAAATTTTAGGATGTCGCATGGAATATTCGAATACTAATAAAAAAATAAATTACAGAATCCATTAGTAATCCACGAGATAAATTTATTAAGCCGCACATGTGTGTACTGTAGTACCACATTGTCAAATCATGGACTAATTAGGTTTAAAATATTCGTCTCGCAAATTAGTCGCAAACTGTGCAATTAGTTATTTTTTAGTCTATATTTAATACTCCATGTATGTGTCCAAATATTCGATGGGTCGCGGAGTAAACTTTAGGGGAGGAATTAAACTTAGTACCAGATCCAAATAGATCTGTTAATTATTAACTGGAGTGCTGCTAACTATTAGTTTCATTAGCAAGCTAGAAATTGTTAATATGTGCTAATAGTTCATATACACATTCAACTCACTATATAACCTCTATTAGTAGGTGTATTTAAACAGCTCTAGCTAAAAATTAGCAGTTAAATAGCTAATTTTTAGTATTAATGGATCCAAACAAGCTCTTAATTCAATATCCTTCTATTTGATTATTCTTACCTACGAAGGTTCTAGGTCTTTCCAAGGATTATCTTTACCTAACACGGGGTACTGCTGCTTTGGAGTATTTAACAAATCAAATTCCACCACTAATTGTGCCTCCGGGTTGTACAAGTATATCATTTGGTCAAGATTGGGGGGTGGGGGGGGGGGGGGGGGTGGGGGGGGGCGCTGCTTTGATTCCCGACAAGAGGGGCAAAAGCTGGAATTATTTTATCTAAAATTCTTCAGAAATTAGGTAGTATATATCTTTATCATAAAATACTTGGCATAGTAGAGTTTTCACACATTTCCTCCATCCTAAAATAAAATCAACTTCTAAAATTATTTCAAGCCAAATGATTTTAAACTTAACCAAATTTATAGAAAAGAGCTAGAATTGTTTTGTCTAAAATCCTCTGAAAATTAGGTGTACCACCTTAGTCCTAAAATACTTGGGATCATAGGAATTTCCACATATATTAAGGAAGATGTGAAATGATCTTGGTTGTCCTCTATTAATGAGCTGCTGTTGTGTTCTTAGGTATACATCATTTGAAAACCCTCAATTAATGCATGTTTGAATCCATTAGCTGCTAATAGTTAGCAAGCTAGGTTACAACTAACATTAGTTGTTATTAGCTAGTTTGGTTCAACTAGTGAAACAGCTACTAGTTAGGGCATGTAGCTAACAATTAGCTAAAACTATTAGCTAGATCAGTTTAGATCTAAAGAGCTAAGTATTTGCAGCTAACTATTAATATTAGTCACAGCAAATCGGTTAATGCTTACGTGGGTCCCATTATGTATCCATGCGACAAAACATTATTTTAATCAGGGTTGATTAAAACCCACTTGAGTCTGCTCGCAGGAGAGAATTCGGGCATCCGTGGCTTCTCCCTGTGGCCTCAGCTGTTTTGCAGAAAAGCCCTTCACGTAGGTGGAAATCAACTCGTGATCCAGTTTGGTTGTGATCTACAGTGTTTATGTTCAGTTATTTTCCACGTAACCCCCTGTTGTACAAGATATTTCAACGTTCTTGTCATTTTTATGAAAAACGCCCGCAAGCAGTTTTGCAAAGGACACCCCCTGTCCGCCTCAAGCCCCGCCGCCCCTCGCTGCTCGCCTCGCATCTCCTGGCGCCGCTGTCGGTCAACCATGGGGAGCCGAGCGAGGTCGGCGTGCGCAGATCGGGAAGAGCTCGCCGGACTTCTCGGCGTCCCTGCTCGCCACCCCGATGTCGGCCTCTAACGATGTAGGCTTCAAGGGGATCGCCTGTGATGAGGACAATGGCGACGCTGACCTCCTAACGGCGGAGGGGATCTTTGTGCGAGTGTGAGGTGGGCAACTTATCCTCCAGGAATGTCGGATCAGATCTACTATCGTGTGCAGCTTCAGTCTCCACTGTCCGAGCTCTAGATCCCCTTCCCATCGCCCTTACCCACCCCAGCCTGTGCTTCTATAGTTCTGTCGGTGTTTTGGACCGACGGGCCCTCAACCGGCTAGTGAAAGTGTACTGCGTGCCCCTAATCCCGGATGGTGATGCAAAGAGACATAAGGTTTATACTGGTTCAGGCAATAGGTGCCCTACGTCTAGTCTGAGAGAGCGATCTTGTATTCCTTGCACCGGGGTGCTTATAGTAGGGGTTTACAAGCTGGGCGAGAGAGGGAGCTAGTCCTAGGTCTCTGCGTGGAGCGGTGTGGGTTGCTTGAGATGTTGATCTCAGGCAGTATGGAGGAGTGTGCGTATTACAGAGTGTTGCGCGTTGCTTGCGCGTGTGTGTCTGTCTGAGCGATGTCTGTGTGTGTGCGTGCCTCTCTATGTTTCGTGAGTCCCTATCTATAAGCGGCCCCGATCACTCCCTTTTATAGTCGAAGGGAGGCATAGGGGCGTTACATGGGTTTGCTACGTGGCGTTGTGTGAACAGAGGTGACATGTCCGAGCCTTGTAGCTTGTTACTGTGGCGGCATGGTCGGTGAAGCGGCCTTGTCCTCAGTATACTGGAGCGACGCGCCGGTCACGCCTGATCCTATGCGACGTGGGAGCTTCTGTGATGGCCTGACGCAGGGCATGGCGCATACTATGAACGACATGCCGGTCGCTGTACGTTGACAACATAGAGAGCTGAGGCCTAGTTGGTGCCGAGGCTAAACCATTGTGGGGGCTCAACGGGTGCGAGTCCCGAGGCTACAGGGACCCCAAAGCGGATAGCCGAGGCTCGGAGGGAGCAGTTGGTCTTTGTATGTTGATTCCGAGGCTACAGGGACCCGGACTTGACTCCCCACGCCGCGCTGTCCTCGGAGCAGGGGTTAGGTAGCACAGTGCAGTACGGGTGTCAGTCGTGGGCACAGTGCTGAGCACAGCGGCCAGTAACCCCTGCCCCGTCCTGTCCCAGACGGCATGGTGTTGATGCGACTCCCATCTTGTTGGTCATTTCGCTGTGTCGAGCCGTTGTTCGGCTGATGTCGCGGGAGTGGTTGGTCGCGTTAGTTGGACATGATGTTCTGTCAGGGAAATCGGTCGAGGCGGAGGTGACGGGGTTGTCGTCGAGCCGGCCTCGAGCGAGGTAGAGAATCGGCACCCCGTCTGAGGCCTCACGTGTGGGGCCTCAAGCAAGATGGAGAATCGGTACCTCGTCCGAGGCCTTACGTGCGGGGCCTCGAGCGAGACGGAGAATTGGTACCCTGTCCGAGGCCTTATGTGCGGGGCCTCAAGCGAGACGGAGAATCGGTACCTCATCCGAGGCCTTACGTGTGGGGCCTCGAGCGAGACAGAGAATCGATACCCCGTCCGAGGCCTCATGGTTTTATTTTGGGCTGAGCCTACTTTGGGTGGGCCCAGATTTTGTTCGAGGTGGGCCGGGCGGCCTAGCTGAGCTTCAGATAAGGTGGGGGTTTGCCGGTGGTTGTCTCTTGGCTTTGATTGTTATAGGGTCTAAGCGATTTTTTTTTGTTTTTGCTTAGGGACCCCTTTTTATGGTACCCAATAGTAGCCCCCGAGCCTTGGGGACAGCGTGAGCGCTCTTCCTGAGGTTTTGACGAGACTTGGCTCGCGGTAGCTCCTGGCGGGATGGTGTTTCGTACTCAAGGCCTCGGTGGGTGCGTGTGAGCGCACCCACCGGGTGTAGCCCCCGAGGCCCTGGAGGAGTCGATTTATTCCTCTAGGGGCTTTTCACGTGTTTGAGCGAGGGGTTTTATCGCGTTTGTCGAGCCCATGAGTGCGAGTTCAGGTCGCTGGGTCTCGGTTTGGTTGCAAGAAGGGCCCCTGAGCTTCTGCGTGGAGCAAGAGGGCGATCAAGAGTTTCCCTATCTTTTTTGTGCGGCCCTCACGCATCCTTTTTGTTCAAAAGGAGGGGTGGAGTATGCCAGGCTACCCTCGGTGGGCATGAGCAGTGACACCTCCGGTGAGCTGTTATCGGGTAAGTCCAAGTGGAGGCCCGTGCCCCATTCGATAGGGGTCGATTGGTGGTTTAGAGACATGCTCCAAAAGTATCATAGGGCTTCTCTAGTGGGTCCTAGGGCCATTCGATTGGCCTCGAGGGCTCGGTGCCTCCCTATGGTGGGATCCCATTTAGAGACCTCTCTGCTTCTCTGCTGGTCTCGAACACGACTTAGGGCATCCCGAGCAATCGCTTGCTCGGGCCTTGGCTATGTACGGGCTCGCCCATAGTCATCCCTGACTCTGTTGTCCTAGGGTGGCAATTGAGACCCTCAGGGGTCTAGCCTTCGAACCCCTGGACCGTAATGGGCTTGGTGCCCAGTTCCTTAGTCTGAAAGGAATCGAGTGGGGGATATTCCCCTCCCATCGGCTAACAACGGTGGGCACGCCTTTTGAGGTGGTTTTCTTAGGGAGACGGAACAGCGCCTGCCGTCGCTGTGGTTGGATGCGACGTGATGTCAGCGGATGGGACGTTACTGTGCATGCGCGAGTAATAAGGAAAAGGTGGATGCGTGGGCGATTTAATCAGATCCGGATTAACTGTGCCAGATCTGAGGGAAACTTCTCTGGTTTCATCACCCGTCCGTTTTGCCCCCTTCCCGCATAAATACGTGATGAGCCTCGCCCCTTTCCTTCTTACCTTGCCTGCATTTGCCTTTTCTGCCCTCGAGCCATTGCTAAGAACAGAGAGCGCCGGGGAAAGAAGGGAGAAGGGGGAGGAAAGAAGAGAGAGAGAGGGATAGCGAGAGCTCGCCTTACCACCGTAGCCACATTCTCCACCGCATACATGGCCGGCGGCGCTGTTGTCGTCTAGGCAGACCCTTAGGGTTAGTCCGACGTGTCTCTAGTGACGCTGCAGTCACTTGTCGATGATGGCCTCCTTCGCCCGATTACCGACCCCAACAGACCGAAGTGGATCGTTCCAGGGGGCGAGCCAGAGCTGAGGCCACGCGATGGCTATATCATGAGCTTCGTGGCCTTCCACGAGCGTGGTCTTGGCCTATCAGTGGACCGGTTCATGCGGGCGCTTCCTCACTACTACGGCGTGGAGCTCCACAACTTCAACCCCAACTCCATCGCGTAGGTGGCCATCTTCGTCGCTGTCTGCGAGGGGTACCTAGGCATTGCCCCCCACTAGGAGCTATGGTTCCATCTCTTTCGGGCAGGGCTCACCACCAAGACGATGGGCACGACGGGCACATGAAAGGCGATGAGGGCTGGCGGCTGCACTCTCCAAGTGCGCCAAGACCGACAGCTCCTCTACATCCCGGCCTAGCTCACATCATCCAACCGTCGCTGGTACAATAGCTGGTTCTACCTTCGCAATGATGACGGCAGGCTTCCTCCCTATACTGGGCGGGTCGCGAAGAGCCAACAAAGAAGTGGAGGTATGGCATCCTGATGGTTGATCAGCCCAAGCTGCGGCCGCTTCTAGAGGCGCTAGAGAGGCTACACAGCCATGGCCTTACGGCGGCTGTGGTCGTGGCGGCCTTCCACTGCCAGAGGGTGCTGCTGCTGATGGCTCAGCGGTAGTGCCTATTCGAGATGACACCGGATGAGCCGATCGATGGTGTCTGGTTGTCTACCGTCGCCCTCTCTGACGAGGAGTTTCTATGTTGGGTGAGAGAGACAGTGGAGGGGTAGCTGAGGAGCAGTGGTCTATCCCTATTCCTGATGCGCCCGATAAGGGGGTACATCTCTCTAGTGAGTCACGCGCCGCTGCGGCCCCTGAGGCCTTCTTGCTCCTTGCATTTTCCTATTCCCTTATTTGCGTTCGTCGTTCCTGTAGGGGATGAGGGATGTGCGAGCCTCCCTGCCACCCGTTCCTGAGGACGCAGAGCGGTGGGTGGTGAACAGGGTGAATGCCGAGGCGTAGAAGAAGCGGAAGGACGCCGAGGAGGCAAGGTGCAAGAGGAAGAACCTTGAGCGTGAGGAGCTGGAGAAACGCCGCCGACAGCAGAGGCATGATGGTCTCCCGGTGGAGTCTTCTCCGTCGCTGTCACCGTCGATGGATTCTTCGGGCGATGATGACGAGAGCTTGGTGGGGCGGGGTCCCCTGGACCATCTCCCTGACATTAGGGGGACTGCACCCGGGGCATCGGCGAGCAGCCTGGTGTCTCCAAGAGGAGGAGGAGAGGATGCCTCGAGGCCGGCAATCGCCCACCTCGGGGCCAAGGCCAACACGCCCGAGGAACAGGCATTAGGGAAACGCATCCAAGGCACAGGCGTTAGGGAAACGCGTCGTCAGTCCGGTGGGCTCGACGGTGGAGGTGGAGCAGGCAATGGTGGGGGCGACGCAACCACCTCTGCAGAGGGTTGAGGGGGCATTGGAGTCCGATGAGGGCCGGCCGGCACCGGTGGACACGGAGGGCGTGCCATCGCTGCCGCCTCCACCGTTGCAGAGGACGAGGGACGTAGTGCAGAAGTGGTTGCGTCCCCATTTGAGGTAAGTGTTTTGTTAATGGAGTTTGTAGCATCTCCCACTTGTCCTTTGGTCGTATACTGACCTTGTGAGTGCTTTTCCTTCAGCCAAAAGCGTCAGGCGGAAGTGCCCACCCTGGCGCCACATAAGGCGCTCAAGGTGAGCGCCAGCTCCACCGCCCAATGGGTGATGGAGGTGCAAGCCGCCATACAGCATGGAGCGGCCTCGGCTAGGGTTGACCCGAAGGAGCTGGACGCCCAAGGAGAGGCTATCGAGGCGGCCTCGCAGCGAGCAGGGGATGAGGCGCTTACGTCCCTTGAGGTCGAGGCCCGCGAGTCAAATAGGGCCAAGGCGCCCTCAGTCACTGAGGCCACCGAGGGCGAGGCCAAGGCCCCTAAGACCTCCAAGGCCGAGGCGACAGAGGCCGGGGCGTCCAAGACCATCGAGGCTGAGGTGGCGAAGGCCAAAGCCCCTGGGACCACCGAGGCCGAGGCGACGGAGGCCGGTGTGGGCATGGCAGAGCCGGTAGCCTAGGAAGCAGAGACAGAGGTGGGGCAAGCCTCAGTACCACCTGGGAAGTGGAGGTCCATTCGATCTCATCCGACGATACTTCCTAGGGGAAGGAGGTGGCGAATGCCGAGGCGGCCAACACCGCGGAGCAGCCAGCTCCGACCTCTGGCGAGGGAATCTTGGCCCTCGTCTGAGTACAACCCAAGCCTTGCGGGTGGGATCACCCACGCATCTTGCAGCGGAGCCAGGACAACCCTGAGGGGGAGCCTCTGTTCACCCTTGATGATGTGGCCGAGGGGGGCGCTGGGGCTCCTTCGAGCAATTTCGCTAGCTAGCGAAGCGGTCACTGTGGACAGTGCTGTCCGTTGTGGCTGACAATCTGCCCGGCGTTGCCCAGGTACGCACCTTCTTTTCTTGTGTGGTGTCATCTTTTTCCCGAGGTTTCTCACAGTGCTTGACCCCTGTTCTACCTATCTAGGAGCTCGAGGCCTGGTCCCTTGGGAAGTCGATGTTCCTCTAGTAGGAGAGGGATGTCTGGGACCAGCTCCAGCAGTAGAAGGACTTGCTCGCCCATGCCAACAAGCTTCTATCGGCGTAGAGCGCGGAGGTGGAGGACCTCCGCCTTCGCTGTGCTGACATGACAACCGAGGCAGCCATGGCTTAGGAGCAGGCCGCCCCTTTGGCGGCGCGGATCAAGGAGCTAGAGGAGGAGTTGACCCAGGTGGCCGGCGAGTGAGACGCCTTCAGGTCCCGGGCCACACAATTGGAGGTCTCTGCGAAGGCCGCCGCTGGGCAGCTGGGGGTGGAGCAGGGCGCGCACCTGCTAACAAAAGGCACCCTGGCGGAGGCCCTCAAGGTGGCTGAGGCCTCCCAGGCTGAGGCTTTAGTCAGGAAGGGAAAGGCCGAGGGTGAGTCCTGTTCGACCCCTAACTCCCCAATGTGATGTAGAGCTGGAGAAGGAGGCTTCCAGGGTGGCTGAGGCCTCTTGGATCGAGGTCCAACACTGGAAAGAGAAAGCCGAGTGTGAGTCCCATAGGGCTTTGCCCCTGTTTGGCTTACTTTCTTTTGTGCTTAACCCCATCCTACTTGTCTTGGCGTAGGGTTGGAGAAGGAGGTCTCCCGGGCAGTTGAGGCCTCTGTTGAAGTGCAGGCGGTGCTCGAGGCTAAGATCGGGGAGCACAACATGCTGTAGAGCGCCGCCCGTACCGCCTGCGAGGCCCTAGAGGTTGAGGGGGTCGAGTCGGGTAGCTCCCTTGGGAGCCGCTTGATCGCATTGAGCGGTCAAGTGCACGAGCGACTCCGAGGGGCGCTGCACATGGGCGTCAAGCGCACCCTGGCCATTGTCTCCTCACATTACGCCGGCATCGACCTCAAGGCCATCAGCGACGGCTACATCTTCGCTGAGGATGACGAGGAGGCTAAGGAGGAGGTCACAAAGCTGGTGGAGGTGGCGGAGGTCCCTAGCATGGCACTGGCCAAGCTGTTCGAAGAGGAGGTGGTTCCTCCTACGCCGATCGCCGATGCTGGCGACCCTAAGCCTTGACCTAGGCCAAAGGGGCCATGTAAATAAATTAGGATTATTCTTGTATCGTAACACTTGTGGTCGTCGAGGCCTTTTTTGAAGTATTTATGCGTCTATGCTTTTTAATCATTTTTATTGTATTTCCGAGCCTCTGTGTGGCAGAACCTCCTAAGTTATAGGGCCCACATGCACCTGTCACTATCCGATGACTTTTGACATTTATGCATATGTTTCCAATAACTTAAAAAGACTGTTGGGTGTCCTCAGGGAACCCCGAATCATCCACAATTTCCGAGCAGGATCACGTTACAGAGTCATTGCAGTATTACAACATTTATTCAAATATATACATCAGAGTAAAATAGCGGAAGTCTTACGATAACTTAGTTTACAAATCAGTTGTTTCAAACCTTACAACTAAGTTCGATAATTATTACAAACCATAGTAGTAGTGGAGTGGCATAATTAACATAAACTTATCACACAAAATAAACATCCTGCCCAAGGATCACACATTTACTTCTCATCGTCAGAACGAACGATAGTCATGTAGCACGATCCAAAACAGATCTGCTCATGAGGCTCACCTACAACAAGGAGTCAACGAACCCTGAGTACAGAAGTACTCAACAAGACTTATCCGAAATATTAACTGATAAACTCGGTAATGCAGGCTCAGGGATTCAAGGTATAGCTTTAACAATGATCAAAGTTCTTTTGCATAAAAGCTCTTTTAACAACATTCTTTATATAGAAAACTTCTTAAGAATTATATACAAAGCTGACACGATCCGCACTGAGATCATGAAACTTTATATCTAGCACCTTCACAAGCCTTATTCAAGTTCCGGTTATTAATTCTACGATGATGAACAGTGAGTTGAGTCTCCTTAACCGAGGAGCAACGACGATTCGAATCGATTATAAACCCAGCTAGGAATTCTAGACCACACGACATATGCAGATCTCCGACCTACATATATCAACCTACCCTCAGATCCTCTAAAATAAGAACGGGTCCGCGCCACCCGAGAACACAGTACTCCACCATTCCAGCCCATGGCCACGTGGGTACACGCTATTCCCGCCATCTCTCCACTCCCAGTGCGCAAGTAGCCATTCTCATAATAGAATTGCCAAGTTCAGGCTTACCGGAGTATGTTGTTAGTACTATAAATTCTCACCTCATACAATTCAACAACGGACGTGCCTTAATCGACACAGGCGGAAAGAACCCGCTCACAAGACCTCCATGTCTTGTGGCTCACACACATCGAGTCCGCCCGGTCTAGATTTATTACTCCATATTCCCATATCACATGCTAACAAAGTTAACCAATGTTCCATTTAAAACTTGCAGGTGGCAGGTAGTCACCTGACTTTCATCATTCTACGCATAGCTAAGCAAAACTAGACATATACGAATTTAAAACTGGTAATATGGTAAACATGGAATAACAAGGGTGGTAATGCAATAATTAGGCTTTTACTTAACTCCTAATTACTTAATGTAGTAACAGAAAGCAAAAAGCGAAATTTATTTATAAAACACAAGGTAGGGTTGTATGCATCCGGGGCTTGCCTTCGTTGACGGAAAAGTTCGGCTTCTGCGACGTTACACAAGGATTCGATCCGACCTCAACAGACGGATTAACCTCCTCTATAGCTTGATTAACTACCATGTTTTCACCTTCGTTCACTACATGTAATAACAATGCCATGTTCAACATGATGCGGAATACTAAATATGATGCTCGATGATGGATACAAAATTAACAATTTGAATATAACTTTCCTTCGTGGTACAGTTGCAAGTCAACAACTAAATCTTTTTCATAATACATACATCAATTGCCAAGGATCATCATCACTAATGACCCAAGGTCATCACTCAATCCAAAAGTCCAAACAAAAACCTAAATCATTAAAGGTTACTATTCGCTTTTATGAATTAATTATTTAATTCAAAATTATGAAATAAATCAACTTATTCTAATTGAGCTCAAAATTTTAGTATATGTTCATTACATGTTAACTAAGTGGCAAAACAAATTTCATAATTTTTGGATAAATAGATAAGCCTGGAAAAATCATGGAAATCCATTTATTAATAAATTGAGCAATTTTTATCACATTCAAAAAGTACTAAAAACATTATTTCATATTTTTCTTAAATACTATACATCACAGAGAGGTCACACAAA
This sequence comes from Miscanthus floridulus, assembly GCF_019320115.1. Classification (NCBI taxonomy): domain Eukaryota; kingdom Viridiplantae; phylum Streptophyta; class Magnoliopsida; order Poales; family Poaceae; genus Miscanthus; species Miscanthus floridulus. The sequence goes on from NC_089581.1 coordinate 106,218,001, forward strand.
AATTTTCATAATTTTTGGAGCTCTAAATAAATCTACACAAAATTAACAAAACAGACACTATTCATTCAAATCTGAAAATAGAAAAATCATTTGAACGCTAAGTCACTGACAACGGGTCCCACATGTCATCTTCAACCTCCGACGTTGACCATGGCAGTGACGGCTCTGACCAGCGATTTCTCGCTGATGGTGAGATCAACGGCGACGGCCAATGTACCAAAATGATCACCAAACCTAGGCGCATCGATTGACGTCCCTATCAGCACTGATTACGGCCTTACACTAGCTCGTCGTCGGCCATGGCGGACGCGGTGACACGGCAGCGCTACGCCGGCGACTACAGACCGGTAGCGGGCAAACTAAAGGTCGAGGAAGCACCAGTAGCTCACCCCGAACACATTGAAGCAAGGAGCAAGGTCGGAGAAGCAACGGAGAGGCATGACGACGATCTTGGTGATCACGGCGGAGCAACACGTCATCGGCGATGGTGTACCAGCGACTGCAGTGATCAAAATGAGCAACCAGCTATGGATTAAGTACTACAGCATCGAGACGAAACAGAATTAGCCAAAACCAGGGATGAAGATGCACCGTATAGCTCTGGCCACGGCGAATCACGCTCGGCGGAGGAATTGCCGGCCGCGAGGAAGAAGACGATGCAACTCGAGTTCCCGACCAAGACTAGCCGAATTGGTGGGTTGGCTGGATGCGCAAAGATACGGCGAAGCTGGAGCATGCTTTGCCGAGATAGCAATGGCGCTAGGTCGATGGCAAAAGCTCGACGGAGCTGCGACGGTGATGACTAGAAAAACAGAGAAGAAAGAAGAACAACGACGACGGCGTTTTGGTTCTTATAACATGACTCAGAAGCTCAAGGAAGCCACGCAGGAGACGTCTCCGCGCCAACGCAAAGCCGAGGACGTCCACGTGCACGCCTGGAACGCCGAAGAAGGTCGCCGGTGGTGTAGCCTCGGCGGTGGACACTGTTCACAGTAATTACAAGTTTGCCATTTGCCAAAATTCTCAAATTACTCTCAAATTTTCATAACAACTCAAAAATCTCCAAAAATAAAAGTTGTTCAAAATCAAAAGTTCTACAACTTTGCTTTTATAACCATCTCCTAATTCGGTCTAGATTTTGAAATGAATTTTTGAATTTGAATAGGGAAATTTAATGAATTACGCCTTTTTGAATTACTCAAAATTTTTCTAAACAACTTGAAAAACTCCAAAAACAAACTTTGTATAACTTGCCAAGCTCTACACTTTTGCTTTTGGGCCCAACCCCAAAATATGCTTAGATTTTGAAATGGATTTTCAGGGTAGGGTTTAAATGTCGAAAAGCGGGGTTTTCTCGAAAAATTCAAAACCTAGACAAACTTTGAACTTGAGTCAAACAATATAATTCAACACTCATTACACAAATGTAAACTTGTTTTAATAAATGCACATCAAAGTTTTCACCAAATGCCAAATGCTTTGCAATGCATATGATGACATGTCAGATTTTAATATTTAGACACCCGAGGTGTTACAATTCTTCCCCCTAAAAGAAATCTCGCCCCGAGATTCAAAGCCATAGGGTAAGTAATGGAAAAGGAAATGTGTCGCGAGAACACATACAAACTCTGTCCATAAAATAGCTGAGGTCCCTTTACAAAACACAATTTGTACTACCGAACTCAAATAACATTACTCTATTCTATACTGACGCTAGAAATTCTAGAAACTTTTCTAATAAGTAATCTTCTGATTCCCAAGTAGCTTCCTCTTCTGAATGTTGATTCCATTGTATTTTGTAGAACTTGATTGTCCTTCTTTGAGTAATATGATCTTTCTGATCTAACACTCGGATAGGATATTCAGAATAAGTTAAATCTGGTTCTAGTTCCACTCCTTTAACTTCAACATTCTGTTCAGGCACTCGGAGACACTTCTTCAATTGAGAAACATGGAACACATCATGCACAGCTGCGAGATGTTTAGGTAATTGCAAACGATATGCCACTTTTCCATACCTCTCCAAAATTTGATATGGTCCAATATATCAAGGCGCCAACTTTCCTTTAACACCGAAACGGGTAACTCCCTTCATTGGTGATACTTTCAGATATACAAAATCTCCTTTGGTAAATACCAATGGTCTCTGTCTTCTATCCGCATAACTCTTTTGTCGGGATTGAGCTATCTTCAAATTACTCTGTATTTGTCTAACCTTGTCTTCTATTTCTTTCACAAGGTCAACTCCAAAGAATCTTCTTTCTCCAGGCTCAGACCAACTCAATGATGTCCTACATCTATGACCATAGAGTGCTTCAAATGGAGCCATTCTAATGCTTTCTTGATAACTATTGTTGTATGAGAACTCAGCCAAAGGTAAGCATTCATCCCACTTATTAGAATAGTTAAGGACACAACACCTTAACATATCTTCAAGTACTTGATTAACTCTTTCAGTCTGTCCATCAGTTTGCGGATGATAAGTTGTACTATACAGAAGTTTGGTACCCAATGAAGAATGCAATTGTTTCCAAAAGTTGGAGACAAACTGTGTACCTCTATTTGACACAATAGTCTTGGGTACTCCATGGAGACTCATGATTCTTGCTAAATACATCTTGGCATATTGGATCGTGGGATATATTGTCTTGACTGGAAGAAAATGTGCTGACTTAGTGAGTCGATCTACAATAACCCATACTGAGTCAAATCCCTTTGATGTCTTGGGTAGACCAACAATAAAATCCATACTTATATCCTCCCACTTCTAAGATGGAATAGGTAATGGTTGTAATTCACCAGCAGATCTCAAATGTATAGCTTTCACCTTTTGACAAGTGTCACACTTTGCTATGTATCTAGCAATCTCTATTTTCATTTTAGTCCACCAGAATCTTTGCTTCAAGTCATGGTACATCTTGTTACTTCCCGGATGGATTGATAACCTAGTAGCATGTGCCTCATCTAGAATTGACTGCCGCAACTCAGGAACTTTTGGTACCACCAGGCGATCCTTGAACCACAACACATCTTCATTGTCAATACTAAATCATTCCACTTTTCCATTCTTGACTCTTTCCTTGATATGGGCTATACCCTTGTTTTCCTTCTGAGCAGCAATAACTTGATCTCGAATAGTGGCTTCAATAATTATGTTGGTCAAACTTCCTTGTTGAATTACTTCTACATTCAACTTTTCCATTTCTTGACATAAATTCAAACCCATTGTTCTCACTGTCAGACAATGGCAATAACCTTTGTGACTGAGGGCATCTGCAACTACATTTGCTTTACCAGGGTGATAATGTACTTCCAAATCGTAATCCTTAATCAGTTCTAACCATCTTCTTTGTCGCATGTTTAACTCTGACTGAGTGAAGATATACTTTAAGATTTTGTGGTCTATATACATATGACACGTATTACCAAGCAGGTAATGCCGCCAAATCTTCAGAGCATGAACCACAGCTGCTAACTCCAAGTCATGAGTCGGATATTGTTCTTCATGTTGCTTAAGTTGTCGGGATGCATAAGCAATGACTCGGCCTTCTTGCATCAACACACATCAAATACCAATACCTGAAGCATCACAATAAACATCAAACGGCTTCTCGATGTCAGGTTGGGCTAATACTGGTGCAGTGGTTAACAGTCTCTTCAAAGTCTGGAAAGCCTTCTCACAATCTGATGACCAGACAAACTTAACTTGGTTCTTCAACAATTCAGTTATGGACTTTGATATCTTTGAGAAATCTGGAATAAACCGACGGTAATATCCCGCCAGACCCAGAAAACTCCGAACTTGATGAACTGTGGCTGGCGGTTTCCAATCAAGCACATCTTTCACTTTGCTGGGATCAATTGCAACTCCTTTGGCTGACAAGACATGTCCAAGAAATTGCACTTCCTTAAGCCAAAAATCACACTTGCTGAACTTGGCATATAGTTGATGTTCTCTCAAGCGGGTCAGAACAATTCTGAGATGTTCCGCATGTTCTTTCTTATTCTTGGAATGTACTAAAATGTCATCAATAAACACCACTACAAACTTGTCTAGCTCAGGCATGAATACTGAGTTCATTAGATACATGAAATGAGCTGGAGCATTTGTCAAACCAAAAGACATTATCAAGTATTCATATAATCCATATCTTGTGGTAAATGCCATTTTAGGAATATCTTCAGGCTTTATCTTGATTTGGTGATATCCTGATCTCAAATCTATCTTGGAGAAAACTTTGGCTCTGGCCAATTGATCAAAAAGTAGATCTATCCGAGGTAATGGATACTTATTCTTGATGGTCACTTCATTCAATGGACGATAGTCGACACATAACCCCAAAGTCTCATCTTTCTTTTTCACAAAAATTACCGGACATCCCCAAGGTGAAGAACTAGGTTGGATAAACCCTTTCTCAATCAATTCTTGTAACTAAGTTTTTAACTTAGCCAATTCCTTAGGTGGCATCCTATAAGCTCTTCGAGAAATCGGAGTTGTTCCAGGTTGTAACTCTATATTGAACTGTACATTCCTATCAGGTGGTAGACCGGGTAAATCTTTAGGAAACACATCCGGAAATTCACACACTACCGGAATATCTCTAATCTCTTTGACAGCAGTTGCACAAATCTTGCCCACTAATTTTCTTAGGGTTGAAAGTTGGATACGAAGTTGAGAATTATTATCAGGCAAACTCACTCTTAAGGTCCTATTCAAAGCATCTATAACAGCCTTATGCTGGTACATCCAATTCATTCCCAAGATTACATCTATATCCTGATCCTTAAGGATAATCATGGTAGTGGGAAAAATATGCCCACCCAGGTTTACAGGTACCTGGTATACCATTTCCTTAGTACACAGACGTCCCCTGGGCGACTGTATAAAGAAACTTTCCTTTGTTACCCCAATTGAAATTTCATGCTTCACGACAAATGTTCTATTGATGAATGAATGCGATGCGCCAGAATCAAAAAGTATAACTGCAGGGTGATTGGCAATAGGAAACATACCCATCATCACTGGCTCCCCTTCCGGAATTTCTCCAGCTTGAATATAGAACACCCGTCCTGTCTTCCTCTCATCTTTGCCCTTCTGAGCATTCTGATTGTGGTTCTTGTTTGGTGTCTGACCCTATTGTTGATTGGCAGGAGCCTTCTGATAATTTTGATTAGCCTGCCTAGGATATGGACATTCCCTGGAGAAATGACCAGTCCTTCCACAATTGTAGCACAGATAGTTGTGACCCTGGGATGTTGGAGCATTGCCACCAGGAGCATTGGTTGACTGTGAACTCGGATATGTTATAGCAGGACGGACATTTGACTGTTGCCTAGCTTAGAACTGCGGCGGACGATAAGGAGGACGATTATGCTGTACTGGATGATAAATCACCCTCTGCCTCTTCTGATTTCCCCCAAAAGATCCAGACGGCACACTCTTTTTCTTTTTGAGCTCCTTATGCTGCCGATACTTTGACTCTAAAGCAATTGCAATATTTACTGCCTCATGGTAAGTAACATTGGTGCAAGTGGTCATCATAGTCTGCAACTTGGTATTCAGGCCTCTCATAAACCACCTCTTCTTCTTGGCATCAGTATTGATATGTTCGGATGCATATTGGGACAGATGATTAAATCTTCCCACATACTGCATCACGGTTTGATCTCCTTGTTTCAAAGCAAGGAATTCATCTAGCTTCATAGCCATAACTCCTTTGGGAATATAATGGGCTCTGAAGGCTATACGGAACTCAGCCCAAGTTATTGGAATGCCAGCTGGTTGCATAGCCACTAAGTTTGCCCACCAAGCACTTGCTGCTCCTCTAAGTTGTTGGGTGGCAAATGTAGGTTTCTGATACTCCGTGCATGGGATAAGGTCAAATGTCTGTTCCATGGTTCAAAGTCAGTCATCAGCCTCTAATGGTTCATCTGCCTTGGTGAACACCAGGGGTCTTGTGTCTGTAAAATCAACATATGTAGCCTCCTGTCGGTTATGGTGTCATCCACGGTTTCCGTACATCTGATTCTGATTACTCTGAGCCATCTTATGAAGCAAACGAGAATTTTCAGCCGTCACATTGACAAGTGCAGTTATAGCATCAGCTAAATTGGTTGGAACTGGTGGCGGATCTGGAATACCATCCTCATCTTGTGAAGTTCCCGGAATAAACGAACCCCGTGTACGACGCATCTGCTCATAACAAACCAAACTTTATTCACATGTCTTTATTGAATTGTTCCAAAGCTTACTCTAGACACCTTACATAGAGTTTACTAATGTACAAACAAACCCACGAGTACGAGAACAAAACTACATAACTTAGCTAGAGCTACTATTATACAACTCTACTCTTTTCCTCAATTTCTTCAAACTTCAGGCTCGATATCCATTCCGGAATTATTACCGCCTTCATCATCGCTTTCATCGATCATTACTAATTCTTCAGGATCTTCTTCTTCTTCCTCTCCTGATTCATCATCATCGGCAAGGATGACACTAGGGTCCATGGCATCAGCTTGAGGCTCATGATTCGGATTTAGTAGATTGCTAAGCCTATGAACTTCCTCATGTAGATATGTATTATGTTCTTCTAAATCTTCTACATAGAATTCTAGCTCATGAGTTCTAGCTCTAGCTACATTTTCCCTGTGCCAAGCTTCATTTCTTCCTTCCACCGTACGAACTAACATACTTTCGCAGTTCCTATGTGCGGTGGTGAGCTGCCTCTATTGACCCTGTAATTCTCCTATTTGTATAACATCCAAAGCCCTATCTCTCGTAGATTGTGCTAACTCCATAGAAACCCTCAATATCTCTGCCTGGGGATCAGGCCTAGTACTGCTACTGCTAGCACCATCATTTCTAGGGGCAAGTTGGTGACGAGGAACTCCTTTGGGTCCGGTGGACTTACGGGGCGTCATCTTGGCACGAGCCATACTGTAGGAAGCCAATTTAATCCAAGTAAGACCATTTGATCAAAATCCAAAAAGTAGCTAAGATGGATTATATTCCTCCAACCAGGCTCACTACTTAATTCCAGACTAAGAGGTGAAGGAAGTAACAAGTGAATTATTCATGATGCATGCATCGTTCTTACGAACAAAAACATCAAAGTTTATAATGCACCTAAACAACATTTATTTTTATATAGGGCATAGTATAATTACTACTCCACCACACAAAAACCTTTTAATCAAATAGGGAATGGTGAGAAAGAAATAAGATAAGTCAGAAGCAATTTGGACTAAATTTTCAAGTTAAATTTAGTCATCCCAATTCATTTTGAAGTTTTTGTAAAACAATACAACAAAAACCTTGTAACGATCGCTCTGATACCATTCTATGGCAGAACTTCCTAAGTTATAGGGCCCACATGCACCTATCACTGTCCAACGACTTTTGACATTTATGCATATGTTTCTAATAACTTAAAAAGACTGTCGGGTGTCCTCGGGGAACCCCGAATCATCCACGATTTCCAAGCAGGATCACGTTACAGAGTCATTGCAGTATTACAACATTTATTCAAATATATACATCAGAGTAAAATAGCGGAAGTCTTATGATAACTTAGTTTACAAACCAGTTGTTTCAAACCTTACAACTAAGTTCGATAATTATTACAAACCATAGTAGTAGTGGAGTGGCATAATTAACATAAACTTATCACACAAAATAAACATCCTGCCCAAGGATCACACATTTACTTCTCATCGTCAGAACGAACGATAGTCATGCAGCACGATCCAAAATAGATCTGCTCATGAGGCTCACCTGCAACAAGGGGTCAACGAACCCTGAGTACAGAAGTACTCAACAAGACTTATCCAAAATATTAACTGATAAACTCGGTAATGCAGGCTCAGGGATTCAAGGTATAGCTTTAACAATGATCAAAGTTCTTTTGCATAAAAGCTCTTTTAACAACATTCTTTATATAGAAAACTTCTTAAGAATTATATACAAAGCTAACACGATCCGCACTGAGATCATGAAACTTTATATCCAGCACCTTCACAAGCCTTATTCAAGTTCTGGTTATTAATTCTACGATGATGAACAGTGAGTTGAGTCTCCTTAACCGAGGAGCAACGATGATTCGAACTGATTATAAACCCAGCTGGGAATTCTAGACCACACGACATATGCAGATCCCCGACCTACATATACCAACCTACCCTCAGATCCTCTAAAATAAGAACGGGTCCGCGCCACCCGAGAACACAGTACTCCACCATTCCAGCCCATGGCCATGTGGGTACACGCTATTCCCGCCATCTCTCCACTCCCAGTGCGTGAGTAGCCATTCTCGTAATAGAATTGCCAAGTTCAGGCTTATCGGAGTATGTGGTTAGTACTACAAATTCTCACCTCATACAATTCAACAATGGACGTGCCTTAATCGACATAGGCAGAAAGAACCCGCTCACAAGACCTCCATGTCTTGTGGCTCACACACACCGAGTCCGCCCGGTCTAGATTTATTACTCCATATTCCCATATCACATGCTAACAAAGTTAACCAATGTTCCGTTTAAAACTTGTAGGTGGTAGGTAGTCACATGACTTTCATCGTTCTACGCATAGCTAAGCAAAACTAGACATATACGAATTTAAAACTGGTAATATGGTAAACATAGAATAACAAGGGTGGTAATGCAACAATTAGGCTTTTACTTAACTCCTAATTACTTAATGCAGTAACGGAAAGCAAAAGCGAAATTTATTTATAAAACACAAGGTAGGGTTGTATGTATCCGGGGCTTGCCTTCGTTGACGGAAAAGTCCGGCTCCTGCGACGTTACACAAGGATTCGATCCGACCTCAACAGATGGATTAACCTCCTCTATAGCTTGATTAACTACCATGTTTTCACCTTCGTTCACTACACGTAATAACAATGCCATGTTCAACATGATGCGGAATACTAAATATGATGCTCGATGATGGATACAAAATTAACAATTTGAATACAACTTTCCTTCGCGGTACAGTTGCAAGTCAACAACTAAATCTTTTTCATAATACATACATCAATTGCCAAGGATCATCATCACTAATGACCCAAGGTCATTACTCAATCCAAAAGTCCAAACAAAAACCTAAATCATTAAAGGTTACTATTCGCTTTTATGCATTAATTATTTAATTCAAAATTATGAAATAAATCAACTTATTCTAATTGAGCTCAAAATTTTAGTACATGTTCATTACATGTTAACTAAGTGGCAAAACAAATTTCATAATTTTTGGATAAATAGATAAGCCTGGAAAAATCATGGAAATCCATTTATTAATAAATTGAGCAATTTTTATCACATTCAAAAGTATTGAAAAACATTATTTCATATTTTTCTTAAATACTATACATCACAGAGAGGTCACACAAAAATTTTCATAATTTTTGGAGCTCTAAATAAATCTACACAAAATTAACAAAAACAGACACTATTCATTCAAATCTGAAAATAGAAAAATCATTTGAACGCTGAGTCACTGACAACGGGTCCCACATGTCATCTTCAACCTCCGACGTTGACCACGGTAGCGATGGCTCTGACCAGCGATTTCTCGCCGACGGTGAGATCAACGGCGACGGCCAACGTACCAAAATGATCACCAAGCCTAGGCGCATCGATTGACGTCCCTATCAGCACTGATTACGGCCTTACACTAGCTCGTCGTCGGCCATGGCGGACGCGGTGACACGGCAGCGCTACGCCGGCGACTAAAGACCGGTAGCGGGCAAACTAAAGGTCGAGGAAGCACCAGTAGCTCACCCCGAACACGTTGAAGCAAGGAGCAAGGTTGGAGAAGCAACGGAGAGGCGTGACGACGATCTCGGTGATCACGGCGGAGCAACATGTCGTCGGCGATGGTGTACCGTCGACTGCAGTGATCAAAATGAGCAACCAGCTATGGATTAAGTACTATAGCATCAAGACGAAATAGAATCAGCCAAAACCAGGGATGAAGATGCACCGTATAGCTCTAGCCACGGCGAATCGCGCTCGGCGAAGGAATTGTCGGCCGCGAGGAAGAAGACGATGCAACTCGAGTTCCCGACCAAGACTAGCCGAATTGGTGGGTTGGCTGGATGCGCAAAGATACGGCGAAGCTGGAGCACGCTTTGCCGAGACGGCAACGGCGCTAGGTCGATGGCAAAAGCTCGACGGAGCTGCGGCGGTGATGACTGGAAAAACAGAGAAGAAAGAAGAACGACGACGACGGCGTTTTGGTTCTTATAACGTGACTCAGAAGCTCAAGGAAGCCACACAGGAGACGTCTCCGTGCCAGCGCGAAGCTGAGGACGTCCACGTGCGCGCCTGGAACGCCGAAGAAGGTCGCCGGCGGTGTAGCCTCGGCGGTGGACACTGTTCACAGTAATTACAAGTTGCCATTCACCAAAATTCTCAAATTACTCTCAAATTTTCATAACAACTCAAAAATCTCCAAATATAAAAGTTGTTCAAAATCAAAAGTTCTACAACTTTGCTTTTATAACCATCTCCTAATTCGGTCTAGATTTTGAAATAAACTTTTGAATTTGAATAGGGAAATTTAATGAATTACGCCTTTTTGAATTACTCAAAATTTTTCTAAACAACTTGAAAAACTCCAAAAACAAACTTTGTATAACTTGCCAAGCTCTACACTTTTGCTTTTGGGCCCAACCCCAAAATATGCTTAGATTTTGAAATGGATTTTCAGGGTAGGGTTTAAATGTCGAAAAGCGGGGTTTTCTCGAAAAATTCAAAACCCAGACAAACTTTGAACTTGAGTCAAACAATACAATTCAACACTCATTACACAAATGTAAACTTGTTTTAATAAATGCACATCAAAGTTTTCACCAAATGCCAAATGCTTTGCATTGCATATGATGACATGTCAGATTTTAATATTTAGACACCCGAGGTGTTACACTCTGCCCTCTGTCTCATCTCTGAACATATCAGTTGCAAAAAACTTCCGCGGAGCCTAAGCTGCCCCTTGGGCAAAAGGTGGTGAGGGAGTTGCCGTAGCCCGGAGGCATAGGCCGTCTCATGGCTCGGCCAGCCTTTTGTCCCTGAGACAGACTTTTGGTCCTTAGGTTTTTTACAATCAATTTGTCAGAGCACGCTAGAGAGTTTGGCGTAGAATTTTTTTTTCGAAAAATGACTAAAAAATGGTGCCTAGGACTTAGGGGGGTCCCCCCTTCTAGCCCCCGAGGGAGGCTCGGTTCTGTAGAGGTAGAGCTGAGTCTTGTTCGAGCCCCGTGGTGGGCACCTCTGTAGAGGCAGAGTCGAGTCTCCCTTGTAGCGTTATGGTAACACTGATCCCCCATCGATAGGTTCGGGGGGTTTCTCGAAAAATTAGAATAACTAAAGAATGCTTCTTTATTGTATTTCGAGGATTACAATGCTTGGAAATTTAAGGGTAGAAGTGACGTAGCTGTTCTATGTTCCAAGTGTTGGTGAGCATTTCGCCCTTCTCATTGGCTAGCTTGTAGGTCCTAGGCTTTAGCACTTGGGCGACGATGTATGGCCCTTCCCATGGTGGGGTCAGCTTGTGGCGACCCTTGTTGCTCTGCCTCAGTCTTAGCACAAGGTCGCCCACCTTCAGGTCTTGGCTTTGAATGCACTGGGCTTGATAGCATTGCAAGGCTTGCTGGTACTTGGCCGAGTGTAGCAGCGCAACATCTCAGGTTTCCTCTAGTTGGTCGAGGGTGTCTTCGCGGGCAGTGTGGTTGCTTTGCTCATTGTAGGCCTATAGCCTCGGGGAACCGTACTTTAAGTCAGTGGGGAGGATGGCCTTGGCTCCATAGACAAGGAAGAATGGTGTGAACCCCATGGCTTGGCTCGGAGTGTTCCTCAGGCTCTAGATGACCGATGGGAGTTCGGTAAGCCATTTCTTGCCAAATTTCTTCAACCGGTTGTATATTCTTGGCTTAAGGCCTTGTAGGATCATGCCGTTGGCACATTCTACTTGGTTGTTTGTCCTAGGGTGTCCTTCGGCCGACCAGGCCACATGGATGTGGTGGTCATCATAGAACATCAGGAACTTGTGGCCGGTGAATTGTGTCCCATTGTCAGTGATGATGGTGTTTGGAACCCCAAACCTATGGATGATATCAGTGAAGAATAGCACCGCTTGCTCAGATTTGATTCGATTGATCGGACGAGCCTTGATCCACTTGGAGCACTTATCGATTGCTACTAGCAAATGGGTATAGCCCCAGGGAGCCTTCTGCAGAGGCCCAACCATGTCGAGCCCCCACACGGCGAATGGCCATGTAATGGGGATGGTTTGGAGGGCTTGGGTCAGGAGGTGTGTCTGCCACGCATAGTACTAGCATCCCTCGCAGGAGCATACCAACTTGGTGGCATCGGCAACCGCCGTTGGCCAGTAGAACCCTTGGTAGAAGGCATTTCCGACGAGCGTCTGAGGTGCTGCATGGTGCCCGTAGGCTCCCACGTGCAAGTCCCAAAGTAGGGCTTGGCCTACCTCGGTGGTGATGCATCATTGGAGGACGCCAGATGGGCTTCGCCTGTATAACTCGCCGTTGCTGAGGATGTAAGTTTTGGCTCATCGCGCAAGCCATCGAGCTTTGGTCCTGTCTACAGGAAGCTCTCCTCGAATGAGACAATCAAGGAACGGGACCCACCAGTCCATGCCCTAGTTGGCCTCAGGAGGCTCCGTGTTGACTTCCATGACCTCAGGCTCAGCCGAAGGGGTCTCGGTGACAGAGGGGGCCTTGGGGCCTGCGGTGGGCTCGACCGGTGGCCCCTCTTCCACCGCTGAGGCATAGTCGATGGAAGGCTTGTGGAGGTATCTGGCAAAGACATTCGGGCAGACCGGGGCCCATGCCGACGCCATCTTTGCCAGTTTGTTCGTGGCCTCGTTGAATTTTCGCACAATGTGGTTGAGTTTGAGACCGTCGAACTTGTCTTCTAGGTGATGTACCAACTTGCAGTACGCCTCCATTTTGGGGTCATGGTAGTTCGACTCCTTCATCACTTGATCGACGATGAGTTGCGAATTGCCCCGCACATCGAGACATCGTACTCCAAGTTCGATGGCGATTTGCAATACGTTGATGAGGGCTTCGTACTCGGCTGCGTTGTTGGAGGCGGCAAAGTGGAGCCGAATCATGTAGCGCATGTGCACTCTGAGGGGTGAGATGAAGAGCAGACCTGCGCGTGCCCTGGTCTTCATTAGGGACTTGTCAAAGTACATGGTCTAGCATTCCGCCTGGACTTGAGTAGGTGGCAGTTGGGTGTCGGTCCACTCAGCCACAAAATCGGCCAAGACCTGAGATTTAATTGCTTTTCGAGGCACAAAAGATAGGACTTCCCCCATGAGTTCGATGGCCCACTTGGCTATCCTACCTGAGGCCTCCCGGTTATGGACTATCTCTCCTAGGGGGAAAGACGACACCACGGTCACTGGGTGGGACTCGAAGTAGTAACCTAGCTTGCGTTGAGCCAAGACTATGGCGTAGATCAGTTTTTGGATGTGGGGGTAGCATGTCTTAGTCTCAGAGAGCACTTCGCTGATGAAGTAAATAGGTCATTGGATGGGTAGAGCATGCCCTTCTTCCTGCCTCTCGACTACTACGTCCATGCTGACCACTTGGGTTGTTGCAGCGACATAGAGTAAGAGGGTCTCGCCCTTGGCCAGCGGTACCAGGACAGGAGGATTAGTGAGCAATGCCTTGAGTTTGGCGAGGGCTTCTTCGGCCTTGGGGGTCCAAGAAAAGCATTTAGATTTTTCAAGTGGCGGTACAGAGGCAAGCCTTTTTTGTCAAGGCGCGAGATGAAGCGGCTCAGGGCTGTGAGGCATCCCATGACCCTCTACATTCCCTTGAGGTCTCGGATTGGTCCCATGTTGGTCACGCCCGAGACCTTCTCTGGGTTGGCCTCGATGCCGTGTTCTGAGACTGTGAATCCCAAGAGCATGCCTCGAGGGACCCCGAAGACACACTTCTCGGGGTTGAGCTTGATGCCCTTCTCTCTAAGGCATCTGAAGGCTATTTCCAAGTCGCCGATGAGATCACTGGCCTTCCTGGACTTGACCACGATGTCATCCACATAGGCCTCGACGGTTCGCTCGATGTGCTCACCAAAGACCTGGGCCATGCACCGCTAGTATGTGGCCCCTACGTTTCTAAGGCCAAACGGCATAGTCACATAGCAGTACATGCCAAATGGGCTGATGAAAGAAGTCACGAGCTGGTCGGACTCTTTCATCTTGATTTGATGGTAACCGAAATACGCATCAAGGAAAGATAGGGTTTCGCATCCCACAGTGGAATCAATGATTTGGTCGATTCGAGGTAGAGGGAAAGGGACTTTTGGACATGCTTTTATTCAAACCAGTGTAGTCTACACACATTCTCCATTTCCCATTTTTCTTCTTAACTAATACAAGATTAGCTAACCACTCTGGATGGGACACTTCCTTGATGAATCTGGCCGCCAAAAGCTTCTACACCTCCTCGCCAATGGCCCTGCGCTTTTCCTCGTCGAATCGGCGCAGGCGCTGCTTCACCGGTCTGGAGCTGGCTCGGATATCCAAGGCATGCTTGGCGACTTCACTCGGTATGCCTGACATGTCTGAGGGACTCCATGCGAATACATCAGCATTCATGTGGAGAAAGTCGACGAGCACGACTTCCTATTTGCTATCGAGAGTGGCACTGATCCTCAACGCCCGGTCGTTGGAGCCGGTGGGGTTGATCGGGACGAGCTTGACGGCCTCCATGGGCTCGAAAGTCCCAGCACGACGCTTGGAGTCAGGCGCCTCGCTACCAAGCTGGTCAAGGTTGACGATGAGGGTCTTGGCCTCCACGAGAGCCTCGGCGTACTTGATGCATTCGATGTCACAGTCGTATGCATGCTCGTACGTGGACTCAACTGTGATGACGCCGTTGGGACTCGACATCTTGAGCTTAAGGTAGGTGTAGTTGGGGACCACCATGAACTTGGCGTAGCACAGGCACCTCAGGATGGCATGGTAGGTTCCCTTGAACCCAGCCACCTCGATGGTGAGAACCTCCTTATGGTAGTTGGAGGGAGTGCCAAAGCAAACGGGCAAGTCAATGCGCCCGAGGGGTTGCGTGCGTTTCCCCAGCACGATGCCATGGAAAGGTGCGGCATCACCCTAGAGCTACGACTGGTCGAGCTCCAGGAGCTCAAGGGTGTTGGCGTAGAGGATGTTGAGGCCGCTGCCTCCGTCCATCAACACCTTAGTGAGCCGGGTGTTGCCGATGAATGGGTTGACGACGAGTGGGTACTGCCTGGGGTTTGGGACATAATCAGGGTGGTCATCCCGATCAAAGGTGATTGCCTCTCGAGACTAGTCAAGGTACCGGGGAGTGGCCACCTTAACCGAGAAGACCTCCCAGCGTTCCTTCTTTCATTGGCGCACCGTGAGGCACGCTGAAGGCCCGCTGAAGATCATGAAGGCGTTGTGCACCTTAGGGAACACGTCATCCTTATCATCGTCCCTGTCGCCGGCGTCGCTCTTCTTAGCATCGTCATTGGGGAGCCCGAGCTTGGCATAGTAATGTTGGAGCATGGTGCACTCTTCGAGGGTGTGCTTCACCGAGCCCTAATGGTAAAGGCAGGGCTTCTTAAGCATATCGACGAAGAGCCTGGGGCCTCTAGGGCCTTGGGGATTCTTGCGATCTGTGGTCGCGACTACACCAGCCTCAAGGACCTCCTGCTTCCCCTAGTGTCCCTTTTTCTTTTTCTTGGGGAGGTAGGGAGCTGAGGCCCTGGAGGCCTTGTCCCTCCGCTTCCCCTTGGCATCGTTGTCGGGGAAGATGGCCCTAACAGCCTCTTCGCCCGAGGTGAAGTTGGTGGCGATGTTGAGGAGCACGGCCGCCGAGGTCGGCATGTTCTGGCCTAACTCTCGGACTAGGTCTTGGTAGGAGGTGCCGGAGAGGTATGCTTGGACAATTTCTGAGTCGCCGACGCGGGGCAACTCGGTGCATTGCTTGGAAAAGCGTCGAATGAAGTCTCGGAGAGACTCGCCCAGCTTCTGGCGACAACTCTTAAGGTCCCAGGAGGTCCACGGGCGCACGTATGTGCCCTAGAAATTCCCGACGAAGACCTTTACTAGGTCACGCCAGTTGTGTATCTACGAGGGAGGGAGGTGTTCGAGCCAGGCTCACGCCGAGTCTAACTGGAACAACGGGAGGTTGCGGATGATGAGCAGGTCATCATCTGCACCACCTAGTTGACAAGCCAGGCGGTAATCGGCCAGCCACAGCTCGGGGTTGGTCTCACCGCTATACTTTGCGAGGTTGGCCGGTTGTCGAAACCAGGCTGAGAAGTGAGCGCTGCGGATGGCCCTGCTAAAGACTTGAGGGCCAGGTGGCCTAGGAGAAGGACTGTGGTCCTCCCCACTGTTGTAGTGACTGCCTCAGTGTGGGTGGTAGCCTTGGGTGGGCCCCTTGTTGTCGTGGTGCCGTTGTCTGCTTACCACATCATGGTCGCTTTGCGCCTCATGTCGATCACCGAGGCGGTCGTGCACCGAGGGGGCCCTGTTGGCCGTCGGTGCCCGAGCGGGCTTGGGGCAAACCGAGGCCTCCCTATCCTATTGAGGCAGTGCTGTGGGAAGTTCCAAGGCGCCTCCGCACCATCAAGAGGTGGAACTTTCGGCCTGCTGCACCACGGCAGTCTCAAGGGGGTCCCGGAGCTCGTCGTGGGCCCGTCGCCCCTCTGAGGTAGAGGGCTCGGGCATTGTTTAGAGTAGCATCGCCACTGCCACGATGTTCTAGCTAGCGCGATGGAAGATAGGGGGTTGATCATCCCCTTCGTCGTTGTTGATGCAGCGGTTGACGTCGCGAGCCCTCCATCGGGCTGCTCCGCCATCACCGCGGCCCCGCTGCTCTTGCTCGAGAGTGTCTCGGAGCTGCTGCAGAAGGAGTCAGTCTTGTTTGACCTTGGCCTAAAGCTCACGGAGCCGCTCCAGGTCCAGACGTCGAAGTTCCTCGGGGGCAAGGTCCTCGTTTCGTGCTGCCCAGGGCTCAACGCGTGGAGGTGCGGCGCTGCCCGCCCCTCAGGGGATGGGGACCGAGAACCTACCCCTTCGTCCTCATCGCCCGTGCTCGGCATCCCGAGCTCGACGTGGAATCACTCACGAGTGGGGTCGTAAGTGCCTTTGTCATCAGAGTTGGAGTAGCCAAAGCAGTAGTCGCTCGTGGCCAGGAAGCGGCGCATAGTTTTAGGGTTGCGAAGCCCAGAGAAGTTCGCTCTTGCCCACGCCTTGTCCTCCTCCGAGGAGTCAACGTGGGTGTGGGTCGAGGTAGTGGCGTTGAGGTCGAGGGCAAAACGTTGGTGGCGTCCTGAGGACTCCGCGTGAGCAGAAGCATAGGCAGAAGCATAGGCGGCGACAATATTGCCAAACCCAAAGGGGTACGGGGATGGTGCCATCGCCGAACTTCGCTCCGCTAGAGTCAACTCCTCAGGAGGTGGTGGGGCAGAGCTTGATGACGGGGCGTCGCTGTGCGCCACCGGCGTTTTGCCCTTGGCTAGGCTTAAGCTAGACAGGTCCCCAACCACGGACTCTGTACCAGCAGCCAGGCATGGGATGCCGGCGGAGCACGGTGTGTCGCCCTGAGCTTGCGCGGTGTCAGGGTGGTCCCACCCGCACCACGCCTAGCGAGCACGATGAGAGCGATGGCCTAGGCGCCGCCTGCGCCTAGGCTGCTAGAGCATGATGTCATCATCGGTTGGTGGGGCTCTGGGTGTGAGGAGTACCATATCGTACTCATGTCCTAGAGACATGAACTCTAGGCTCTTGAACCAGATCACCGTGCTGAGACACAGTGGTCGTACGGGGTCTGCCATCTAAAACTTGTTGGGATGACGAAGCTGACACACAGTTGAGCCCCAACCTGGCACGTCAACTCTCGATGTTTTGGACCAGCGGGCCCTTAACCGGCTAGTGAAAGTGTACTGCATGCCCCTAATCTCGGATGGTGATGCAAAGAGACACAAGGTTTATACTGGTTCAGGCAATAGGTGCCCTACGTCCAGTCTGAGAGAGCGATCTTGTATTCCTTGCACCGAGGTGCTTGTAGTAGGGGTTTACAAGCTGGGCGAGAGAGGGAGCTAGTCTCAGGTCTCTGCGTGGAGCGGTGTGGGTTGCTTGAGATGTTGATCTCAAGCAGTGCGGAGGGGTGTGCGTATTATAGAGTGTTGCGCGTTGCTTGAGCGTCTGTGTCTGTCTGAGCGATGTTTGCGTGTGTGCGTGCCTATCTGTGTTTCATGAGTCCCTATCTATAAGCGGCCCTGGTCACTCCCTTTTATAGTCGAAGGGAGGCATAGGGGCGTTACATGGGTTTGCTACGTGGCATTATGTGAATAGAGGCGGCATGTCCGAGCCCTGTAGCTTGTTACTGTGGCGGCATGGTCGATGAAGCGGCCTTGTCCTCGGTATACTGGAGCAACGCGCTGGTCTCGCCTGATCCTGTGCGACGTGGGAGCTTCTATGATGGCCTGACGCAGGGCATGGCGCATACTGTGAACGACGTGCCGGTCGCTATACATTGACAACGTAGAGAGCCGAGGCCCAGTTGGTGCCGAGGCTGAACCATTGTGGGGGGCTCGGTGGACGCGAGTCCCGAGGCTACAGGGACCCCAAAGCGGATAGCTGAGGCTACAGGGACCCAGACTTGACTCCCCATGCCAAGCTATCCTCAGAGCAGGGGTTAGGTAGGATAGTGCAGTACGGGTGCCAGTCGTGGGCACAGTGCCGAGCATAGCGGCCGGTAACCCCTGCCCCGTCCTGTCCCAGATGGCATGGTGTTGATGCGACTCCTATCTCGTCGGTCACTCCGCTGTGTCGAGCCGTCGTTCGGCTGACGTCACGGGAGAGGTTGGTCGCGTTAGTTGGATGTGACGTTCTCTCAGGGAAATCGGTCGAGGCGGAGGCGACAGGGTTGTCGCTGAGCCGGCCTCGAGCAAGGCGGAGAATCGGCACCCCGTCCGAGGCCTCACATGCGGGGCCTCGAGCGAGACGGAGATTCAGTACCCCGTCCGAGGCCTTACATACGGGGCCTCGAGCGAGACGGAGAATCGGTACCCCGTCCGAGGCCTTACGTGCGGAGCCTCGAGCGAGACGGAGAATTGGTACCCCATCTGAGGCCTTACGTGCGGGGCCTCAAGCGAGATGGAGAATCGGTACCCTGTCCGAGGCCTTACGTGCGGGGCCTCGAGCAAGACGGAGAATCGGTACCCCGTCCGAGGCCTTACGTGCGGGGCCTCGAGCGAGACGGAGAATCGGTACCCCGTCCGAGGCCTCATGGTTTCATTTTGGGCCGAGCCTGCTTCGGGTGGGCCTGGATTTTGTTCGAGGTGGGCCGGGCGGCCCAGCTGAGCCTCGGATAAGGTGGGGGTTTGCCGGTGGTTGTCTCTTGGCTTTGATTTTTACAGGGTCTAAGCGATTTTTTCGGTTTTTGCTTAGGGCATCCCTTTTTATGGTACCCGATAAGTTCGGAGGTGCTGGTCGTTTTGCACCATGTTCATTTGGGCTTGTTTGGCTTATAAGCCATACTTTTTCAGTCAACGAACAGTATTTTTCTCTCACACCATACTTTCAGCAATGACTTATCAGCCAAACAAGCACAAACGAACAGGGCGCTGGTTTGGGGTTTCCATGTGCTGTGTCATGGACTCAGACTCAGAGAGAGAGAGAGAGTCAGAGGCCACCATCAGAAAGCAGGTACGTACGGTTGTAGATTATGTTAGGTTAATCTTTGGACTACTAACATTGAACATTGCGTCACTCTGTTGGGGGGGGGGGACTTCTGCATCTTGCCAATGGTTTCTTTGACCGAATTTTAGTCCCTATTCCATCAGATGTTTGGACACATACATAGAGTATTAAATATAGACTAAAAAAAGAACTAATTACATAGATTACGACTAATTTGCGAGACGAATTTTTTAAACCTAATTAATCCATGATTTGACAATGTGGTGCTACTGTAAATATGTGCTAATGATGGGTTAATTAGGCTTAATAAATTTGTCTCCTAAATTAGTCTCCATCTGTGTAATTAGTTTTATAATTAACTGATGTTTAGTCATCCTAATTAGCATCCGAACGTCCGATGTGACATAGACTAAAATTTAGTCCGTGGAACCAAACACCCCCTATGAATGCTGCTGTTACCTCTTTAGGCCGTGTTTAGTTCCCAAAAAGTTTTTTCAAAAAGTGCTATAGTAGCCATCACATCGAATCTTGCGATACGTGCATGGAGCATTAAATGTAGACGAAAAAAAACTAATTGCACATTTTAGTTGAAAATCGCGAGACAAACGTTTTGAGCCTAATTAGTTCATGATTGAATACTAATTGCCAAATAAAAACGAAAATATTACCATAGCCAAATTCCCAAATTTTGCGAACTAAACACAGCCTTAGTGGCTGGATGCTTCTGATATTTTTTTCCATATGCATATATGCGTCAAATTCAACTGTGATTTTGATGTTCGTAGATTTTTTTTTTCACCGAGTGTTTAGTGCTTATGCCCTTCTCTGGATCCGCATAAGAACCTGGCATCTCTATCCTCTATTGGACTTTGTTTAGTCCCATGGCTCTGCTCTTCCTATCCATCAAAACAGCTGTATCCAATTCACTGGTTTGTGAAATTGGTTTCGACCTAAGGCCTTATTTAGATTACAAGTTTTTTCATTCTCTCTCCATCACATCAAATCTTTGGAGTATTAAATATAGATAAAAAAATAATTAATTACATAGTTTGATTGTAAATTACGAGACGAATCTTTTGAGCCTAGTTAGACCATGATTAGACAATAATTATCAAATACAAACGAAAGTGCTACAGTGCCAAATACGGATTCCTAACCCCAATCTAAACAAGGCCTAAACTTATTAAGAAACTATCTATAGCAAACTAATATATTAGATTTGGATTTTTGTAACAGTATTCTAAAAGAAAGTGTTAACCTGTTATTGCTTCCCGGTTATTGGAGGCTTATTTGTTCTGTATCCAATAAATGAGGCTTTATCAGTTTTCCGTGCTTGAATTTATCAGTAGGTTAGCATTTCTTCATTCGTGGTTCTGTTGTTGCTAGGTGGCTCTCTGTACCCTCCAGTTTTATCTTATGTTTTGCTGTTTTTTTTACCGGGATTTTTAACTTTTCGCCGTCCTTACGGATGGCACTCCTTCGTTTATCACATTTGTGCGCGTCCCTATACATTTGTCATCACAAACAGTTATCCTCCTACGTTTTTGCTATTTTTACTGAGGTGGCACGCCGGCGTGGCAGGGAGTCTGGGAGCCCTAACTTATCACGTGAAATGACCATGCTGTCCACGCCTGCTTCTTCTGTCTCCAGCCGGCCCAGCCCCGAGTCAAACCCAGTCCACTCCCCCATCTTCCCCACTCCTGGCGACGACAGCTGTGGCGGACGCGGCGGCGATGACATCGAGTCTCCTTCCCCTTCCTTGGACGCAGGACGACCATACTAGGTACTGCCCGCACTCCCCTAAACCATATTTCCCTAGTTGATCCTCGTCCCCCGTGCACCCCATGGCTCGGAGGACAGAGCCCTCTTCGTCAAGGAGCATGGCATCGTGGGCTATCGAGGAGGAAGACACCGAGAAGGAGACTGGGCTCCCGCTGATCGTGTGTCCCACATGCAAGAGAGGGTAATCGAGCTGATAGTAAGGACAACGGAGAACGGCAACCAGGGGGGGCGTGTTCTTCAAGTGTCCCTAGAAATGTGCCCGGGGTAAGGGTTTTCCTTGATCCATTTTGAATTTTTTTTTGTTTTGGTTTTGATTTTGGGTTTGGTTGAAGAACCCTAACTGTTGGGTATTTTGCAGATGGCTGGTAGATGTAGGTTCTATGAATTCTAGAAAGCATACTTGAAGAAGCTGGTGGAGTTGAAGTTTGTTGTCATTGATCTTGAAGCTGGCCTGGGTGCAGAAGAAGTAGAAGAAGCTTGGGGTTTGGTGAAGAAGAAGCACAGTCAAAGTGTGCTGGGAAGAACAGCATGGAAGCCAAGATAGATGCCCTGATTTCTTAGCTTATTATGTTGATTTTAGTGTTATTTATTGTATGCATTATTGCCATAATGTATGTGTTCAAGTGAATGGTTGTTCTCAGTAGTAGGAAAATGTATGCTAAACATGTTAATGCAATGGAAAAATGTATGCTGAATATTGTTGCCTATTGTATGTTGCATCAAATGGTTCTTTTGTCATGACAACAGCCAAAAATTCCATGACACCCAATAAGATGATGAAATTGACAGAAATTTGCATACCAAGCTAATCCATTATTAGGTTCAGCAGTTGCCATACACAACTGGTCCATACATAACAGGTCCATACTGGCAATGACAACCATACATAACTGGTCCATCCCTTACATAACATGTCCATGACAGCCATACATAATTGGTCATATGAGTTTCTGTCTCCAAAATACATACAAAAGAACAACCATTCAAACAGTGGTTATGCTTTAGTTGCCAGCCTTTGTTGGTGTTGCCTTCTTCACCTTAGTAGCTAGTTGTTTCTTCCTTGGGGTCATTTTTTGGCTAGTTGCATTGCTGCAGCTTCATCTGCTGGTACTATCTCTAGTGGTACTGGTTCATCCAAGTCTAGCCTCCTACAAGTGAATAATTAGTTAGTTGCTTGTGCATCTCACAGTACATTAGTGGCTGGTTGATGTAAATGGAAGCAACAAACCTTTTGCTGCCTGGTGCTTGATCCACCTGCACTGCCGATCCTTGCACAGCTTGGCCTATAGCTCCTTCATGTGCTTGCTTAGCT
The DNA here is from genome assembly GCF_019320115.1 of Miscanthus floridulus. Taxonomy (NCBI): domain Eukaryota; kingdom Viridiplantae; phylum Streptophyta; class Magnoliopsida; order Poales; family Poaceae; genus Miscanthus; species Miscanthus floridulus. The sequence goes on from NC_089581.1 coordinate 106,240,809, forward strand.
GCTACCTCCCTTGCTGCTACTGCTCTGGTCCTTGGTGTCCTTGCAGGTTCCTTTGTTGCTACCTCTCCCTCCTTAGTTGTTTCTTTGTCAGTAGTTTTCTTCTTCTTCCTTGTAGTCTTTGTTGTTGCTGCCTTAGTGGTGGGAGCTGATGTTTCCTCTCCCTCCTTTGCTAGTTCATCCTCACTAGGTTTCTGCTTCTTCCTTCTAGACTTTGTGGTTGTCTTCTTGGTCCTCTTCCTATACATGATATGTTAGTAACTTAGATAGATTAGTGTAACAATAACTGATGAAATTGCAAAAGAAACATACCTTTTTTGGTGCCTATTAGTGGACACCTCTAGCTGGTGGCTCTATGGCCAAGTTCACCACAACCCTTACATGTCACTTGCCTTGTTGCTTTCCCTGTCCTCTCCAAATAGCTAAGAATCATATTCTTCCTTTGTCTCCTAGGTCCTGTCTTTTTCTTGGCCACTGGTGGAAACACTTTGAAGCCCTTGTCAACTGTAGGCCATTGTTGCTTGTTAGTTATGCTAGGTAGTCACACCTGCATAGGCTACCTGTAACTTCTTCACTGAGTAGTACCCATTGACATACTTTTCCATGTCTAGCTGCCTTTCAATGGTGATCACAGCAAGGGCATGTGGGTAGGGCTTGCCACTAACCTACCACTCCCTACATGTACACTCCTGTAGATCTAGGTAGACAACATGCCTTCTGATCTCTTCACCCTTATACATCACAGTCACTTCAGCTTCTTGGGGGTTCCCTTTAGTCACCTAGAGATGATCTAGTCCCTTGCTGGTAGCATTTAGCTAGTGAATGACAGCAGGAAGGATGACACCAGTCAAAGCTAGTGAGATCTTCCTTCTTTTCTCAAATAAGACCATTGTCTTGATCATAATTGCATCTACAAGGCAGTCCAGTGGTAGGTCTTTGAGATGTTTGATCCAAGCATTCCAGCACTCAGTAAGATTATTGTTTATGTAGACACACTTAATGTCTGCTGAGAACTTGCTTCTAGCCCAGAGTAACTTGTGATGCTCATTTAGCCAAGGTAAGGTGTCTGTTGAACCTGCAACAACCTTGGCCAAGAGCCTCTCATACTTCTCCTCTATGTAAGCTCTAGCTGCTGGCCACGTGTATTGACCCAACAATGAACCACTGCCCTACCCTTGAGAAAACCTTTTCTTCATGTTGTCCATCAAATGCCTAAAGCATTTCCTCTGCTCTACCCTTGGGAATACATGTTTAACTGTAGCCTCTAGACCCTTGCAGGCATCTATGCACACAGCTAGTTTGTCTAATGGACCAAGTGCCTTGCCTAACTGCTCCATGAACCAAATCCAGTTCTCTTTGGTCTCAGAATCAAAGAAACCAAATGCTATTGGGAACATCCAATTGTGCCCATCTTTAGAATTGGCTGTAGGCATATGTCCATTCCACTGCCCATTGAGAGCAGTGGAATCTATACTAATGTATGGCCTACAACCCTCTAGGAAGCCATCTATACTACCCTTGAATGCACAGAAAAATCTACTGAAATGAACCTTCTTGCCTACTTTCATGGTGTCTATCTCAACAACACTACCTGGGGACCTAAGCTCTATCTCTGCTTTGAATCTGAATAACCAATCAAATTAATCATCCCACTTACCAAAAAGCTTATATGTAGCCCTCTGCCTACCATACCAGCAAGTCTGGTAATTTATGTTGATCTTGTATTTCTCAAGTTCTTCTTTGAGCTCCCTTGCCCCCATCTGAGGCTTGTCTTTAAGCAGAGGCACTGCTCTCTCTGCAATCCATGCTTGGGATGCCATCCTGTTCAAAACTCTCCTTCATGAGGCACAAGTATGCACATTAGAGTTTATTTGTATCTGCAAACAAACAAACAAGCAAGCCAACATTAGACTATATTTATGAACTAAGTTTCATACAAACCACAGAACAACAGGTTAACTAGATCAAAAAATAGTGACATGTTCTAGAACAAAAAATAGTTAGTAATATATACCCTGACACTGTTATCTCTCTGAGTTCTAGCTCTAATAATCCACTTGCATCCTTTTGATTTGCAAAATCCTCTAAACATTTCAAGATCAGATTTCTCAGTGCCCAACTCAAACTCTTTGACTATAGCATGTTGCTTAACTGCCAATCTGAATTGAGGCATTAATGGATATAGTGTGCCTACAGACATGTCAGGATTGTCTCTATCATAGAAAAACAAGGGCTTAGTTGCTTCATTGTCATCAACAGGGATAGATGCTGCTTCCATTTCTTCTTCCACCTCAGGAGGAATCTCTGGCACTGGAATCTCTAGTGGACCATCAGCACCTGCTATCCCCTCATCTACATCTTTGAAGCCCATGGCTTCATAGATTTGTTCTTCATCCACTAAAATAGTAGCATCCCCATCTAAGTTTTCCTTAGGTAATATTGTGAAAGCTGACTAATCAATAACAACATCATTTGATTTTGTATGCTTTGGACTGCTATAAGCATCATCTGTGCATTCAACATTTCCTTGCTCTACTGTTACACCAGATGTGGCATGAACACTATGCTCATTTGGCACATTTCCTGCTGCTGCATCTCTATTCTGTCTAGATGATACCTTGTCCTTGTCAAGTACTTCATAGCTGACATCCATTTCCTTCTCATCCCATCTAGCTTCTATCATCTCCCTAAACTGCTCATCAGTAGTAACCTTCCATTATGTCCCACTCTCCTTGTCCAGACCCCAAACAACTAGCTGCTGCCCACTACCCGAAATGATCTTTCCAGCCATTTCATTCACAAATTTAGATAGAGAGCAGTGACTAGTAAGATCAATCCAAACATCATGATCTTGGTCATCCATTTTGACAGATCCATAATCAACATTGGTTGTGTACTTAGCAATGCTAACGTGGAATCTAAATGCATTGCCAGGACCAATCCTGACAATAATCATAAACAAATAAAGAAACATGTGGAGTTAGGAGACATCCAACTCCAAAACACTATGGGATCCTAAAAACTACACCAAACACTATGGCACATCGAACTTACCAAGGAGAGCAGTGTCGAGGACCAATACTAGGGTACCCAAAGAGGAGGAGCTAATAACCATCAATGTTGATTCATCTGAGCAGTCAAGAGCGCAACTACACCTCTTGCTGGGCTCTGCCTCGCCCAACCCCTAAGGGTTGCTTCCGCCTTGGCTAACCCCTGAGGGTTGCCTCTGCCTCGGCCAACACCTGAGGGTTGGCTTCGCCTCGACTGACCCTTGAGGGTTGGTTCCACCTCGCCCGATATCTGAGGGAGGGCTCTGCCTCGCCTGACGTCTGAGGGCTAGTTCTGCCTCACCCGACATCTGAGGGCAGGCTTCACCTCGCTCGATGTCCTTGGGCTAGCTCCGCCTCACTTGATCCCTCGAGCATGGATCCCAATAGAAGCTCACGCCGTCGCCAACCACTACAGGCCAGAAAGTACAACCCAAGGTCAAACTTCTAGCATCGTGCAGGGAGCGGTCACGTCTCAACATGACTTGTCTCCGCGACACATTATTCCTAGGAACTCACATCGCCCATAGTGATGGACGTGCGGTCACTATGCTGCCTCCTCCCTGTATGACTACTGATCAACACACCGGTTTGCTGCGCCGCCCATGGGGGCGAAGTGGGACATCACAACCTACTGACAATGCCAGGGCATGGCATCATCGATGGACAGGTGCCCAACATGGAGCTATCCCTATCATCACCTGCCATGTCAGCGGGGCCTGCACAAAGGAAAAGAAAGGCCCAGCAACCCTAAAGGACTTTCTCTCTCTCTCTCTCCTCATTTTTTCCTCTCTTCCCTCCACTGTAGCCCCTGCTTTCCCTTGGTCCATAAAAGGGAAAGCAGGGTGTCCCATTAAGGGGCATCGCATATCGCAACACATAAGATCAAAACCACTAGCATCGAGCCTCGAACACATAGCCAAGCAATGACCAAGCTCTTGGTACCCCTTCGTTCTTTCCACCAGAGACTTGGGATATGTCCCTCTCTCGCCCATTTGTAACCCCTACTACAAACTTTTCAGTGCTAGTATCACGAGTAGTAGCAACAAACTGGATATAGGGACATTTTACTTGAACCAGTATAAACCTCATGTCCTCTTAGCACACCATCCAGGCTAGATGCGCAATAATATAAATTTACTCATTGGTGTTTACTCGAAACACAGACAGTTGGCAAGCTAGGTAGGGGCCTTTGCATGTCTCAACATCAACACTAGGCCTCGGATGGCTAATCACAACCTTAGCTAGGTCCTGGATGTGCATGTGCATTTCGAGGACCTAGACTTCATCGCCACGGTGGAAGGAGAGTTGGTGATGGCTCCCGCCGCCGTCTGACCACTCCACTCCACCAGCCTCAATGCAATTGCCGAGGCGCTTGAGGAGCTATGGCTGCATGCACTAGAGGCCCACGCCTCCGGAAGCAACCAACTCCTTGACTTCGACTATGGGAGGCTAGAGCGCCAGCTTGGTGCCTTCCTAGGACCCTAGCCATGCCAGGAGGACATGCACTGCCTCACCTTCTTGTTCTCCAACATCATGGCATAGCTTGCCAGAGGGGGGCCCACTCTCTCCGGAATACCTCATCTGCAACGCCGCGGAGACCAATGGCCACCCTATGGCGCAACACGTGTCTTCATCCCCCATGAACGACGGGTTTGTGGGGATGACCGAATACATCATGGAGTCTTTCCATGACCTCCTCATGGGAGAATCAGAGTCACCCTCTGGCTCTGACTCTAGCAAGGGGAGTCATCACCCCTCTTGTGAGTGTTTCATGGTAGGTACCCCCGAGGGACATGTCGAGAGCATCCACGAAGAGGAGGCTACCCTAATGAATGACATTGACGATGAGGTCGAGGGGGAGATAGTGGCCCCGCCTCGCATGCGGGTGGAGTAGCTGAAGGCCCGACACCAAGAGCTCAAGGAAGCATGACTCTAGCTCAAGCAGGAACACGCGGAGCTCAATCAAGAGATCGAGTGCCACGTAGACGGTGGGTGCGCACACACCATGGCCCACAACGTGAATCGGAGGATCATCATAGATGATAAGCCCTCCCACACTTTGCCTAGGTGAGCCCAAACATTGCTGTTGTGGCATCCTTGCTCTATGGGCTTCTGAGGCTTGCGACGCTTGAGGATCATCGGGCCCACCATGAGATTCACACGCTGCTCGAGCATGCGGTGGCGCAGTAGGCTGAGAGCTCACTGTCTTGATGTGGGGGGTACGACCCTAGATACCCATGGCAGACCACATGGGTTGTGCCCCTACCGGTGGCCTAGCACACAAGACGAAGCCTTGCGGGGCATGACTCTGCTCGACATCTCCCGCAAGACACCAGGAAGATATCCTAAAGATACTACGAGATCTGTTAGGATATGTATGATCCTAAGATTTCTATAATCTGTTATTACTTTTCGGTTATCTCTTAGATTTAACTAACTTGTAACCCTACCCCCAGACTATATAAGGTGGGCAGGGACCCCCTCTAAACTCACACAATATCATACGATAGCCAATATAAACCAACAGACTATAGGAGTAGGGTTTTATGTCATACTGATGGCCTAAACCTATCTAACTCATGTGTCTCTATTGCCTTCTTGTTCTTGATTACACGTCTCTCTGCCAATCAATCTACCTTCATGGGATACCCCTTGAAGGACTGTCGATGATATTCTATTGACAGTTGGCACGCCAGGTAGGGGTGTGCATGCTGTTTCCTTGTCGAACAAGATGGCTTTTCTATAGGCTCTTCGTCCCTCCCATAGCCTAGCTAGATCTTCATGGTTAGATCATCTCATGGGTCATCAATGCTGATGGAGTCATAGAGCTCATCAAGTCGGTGCAGATCAATTCTGCGCAATCACCCCAACACTTGCGACTACAGATCCAATCTTGGAACCACCTCTGAGGTCGCCTTCATCGACAACTTGCCGCCCGCTTCCTCGCTACTAGAGGAGGTAGATCAACAATGATGATCTCATCGCATCCATTGATTAGGTTGGTCAAAAGCTTGCCGATTGCCTCTCCATCGCTGAATTAGCTCTGGACACTCTGGTTCAGCACTGACCACCCTCTGACCCAAATCTATCAAAGGCTGCTCGGGAGACTCCAAGGGTTATGGCCCTACCCTTCTAGTTACCAATGTCGCCACCGCTTACCAAGATGCCCTAAGGGGCAGATTCGCCGATCAGGTTGGAGATGTCCATCCCCCCTGACCAGATCACTAACCAGCCTTCGCTGGCCGTCAACATGCTGCATGTTGGTCGATGCCTCGGAGCATCCCTCCAAACCATCCTAGAGGAGAATCCAGACTCCGAGTCCCAAGGCTCAATGGAGACCATTGCTGAAACCACCACTGAGCTACTTCCTCTCCATCCTTTCCATGGCGGTGCAATCTTCAACGTCAGCATCGATAGGCCCCCTCAGAACGGCGAAACCAAGGAGGAACATGTCGCTCGCGAGAACCAAAACATCAACCATGCACAGCGCCAAGCAAATGAGGCTACCCTTGTGAGGGCCGAGCAACAGCTTGACTTGCAAGGAAGGCCACTCCAGCACAACCTTGACGATGAGTTTGTCCGTGTTGACAGCCATGACATCTACAAGACTCCAAGCGCCAACTTGGCAGTGGCCGCCAACGAGCTCGCTCGGCTCCCGCAGACACTAGAGGTTGCCAAGGTTGCCGCCATGCTTAAAGCGGTGCACTGTCAGGTCAATGAGATCCACCAGGATCAGAGACCTTCATGCTCCACAACCTCGATTCAACGATCAGCCACGCAAAGATCCAATTGCCGCCCAAGTCGCTTCATCGACCACCACCACGACGATAGGCAACCCCTCTAGGGTGGATGTAACACCCTAAAAATTACCTCTTTTGAAATAGAGTTAAAATGATTTAAGTTGGAATTTTTGTGCACATGAAATATAGGAAATAAAAATTTTCATTAAATTAAAAATACATCATAAGGTAGCAACATGTTTGAGCATACATGCCATTGCATTTCATTTTATTGGTTGAGTGGTTTTAATTGAAAAGTCAAAATGGTTAAAATGCTCTTGAAATGAAATAAAAAATGGCTTTGAAATAAAAGAAAAGAAAGAAAAGAAAATTAGAAAAATAAAAGAGTTTAAAAAAGTTATTCTCGGAAAACCTATCCAAAATTGGTTCATTTATGTTTGAACTAAAAAGTGTATTTTAAATCATATTTATACGTGATTTTGTTTATATTTGAAATTGTTTTGAATTAAGAAAAGAAATAAATTTGGAAAAAATAAAAAGAAGAAAACTCCTCTCTCTCATTTGGCCCGAAGGCCCATGTTTCCTCTTTTTCCCCTTAGCCTGCGTTTTTTGTTCCTTCTTCTCGGCCTGGTCACTGGCGGCCCAGTCCCCGCGCCCTCCCTTTCTCCCTCCCTTCCGCAAACGCCTGCTGCTCCTCCCTGGCCCACTCGGTGGCCCGCTCGCACGCCTCCCCCTCCTTCCCGTTCCTCTCGCCTGCAACACCATGGCCCAGCCAGCGCCCCAGCCCACTCAGCCTACACCCGCACCGCACGCGCACGTCCGCTCTCCCTCACTATCCATGGGTCCTACCCGTCAGCCGGCCCTGCTCCCTTCTTCTTTCCCTTCCTTCTTCCTCCCATTTTATTTCCTTTCTTCCCCGACGCGTTCTTTCTTTCCTTCCGTCGCCCACTGTGCCTTGTATGGCAAGTCGCCGCCACCGTCGAGCATGCAAGGCAAGCGCCCGCCCAATCTGCCCGTGCCCCTGTTTCCCCTTTCCTTCTACAGCGCCTCGCCCTGCCTATAAAGCCCGAGCTGAGCCCCCTCCAACTCTCCCTTTCTCGTCCACTCTAGCACTCACCACCGCCGCCCCGTAGCCACTGCTTCGGTGCCCAATCTTTGACGCCAACATGACCTAGAACTTCATCGTGACCCTACTCTACCAAAGGTACCACCAAGTCCTCAATTTGGCCATCGATTGCATGAATTCTCCCTCACCCGCGCATTCCCTCTCTCCCTAGTTCATCGCCACCGATGAACCATGCCTCGGAGATCTTCCTGGACGCTGCGCTCCCCTCTTGACGACTCGTGGCGAGCTCCTGATCCCCCTCGGTCCTTTACCATCGTATTTGGTGCCCTAGAACGGTGAAGCAGCGAGCTCCCAAGCTACCAACAATGGCGCCACCACAGGACCACCTCCCCAACATGCTCTCTAGCCCCGATAGGTAGCCATTGAGCTCGCGAGACCCCGTGCTACGCGTAGGTGCCCTCGGCTTGGTCTGGGGTGGCCAGAATCACCGCCCCGGCGTCCACCGCTTAGCTTGGCATGCCGCTGGCCATGGCGCTACCATCCTGCGTGTCTTCCTCGGTGACCTGCTGCTTCTATCATGCCTGCACCATCAGATCTGGAACGAGCGGACCAGATTAGATACCCCTTCGGGGTTAAGTAACCGGTCCACCGGGACCCGTGTACTCGGTCCATGGCACCGCGTCAGCACGCGCCCATGCCGCGTGGTGAACCGCACCACTCGCGCAGCGCCACGTGTTCGCCTGGTCAGGACCTGGGTCAACCCATTAGTCAAAGCCATGCGTGTTTTGCAGTTTAGTCCCTGTAGTTTTTAGTAATCAACCCGCACTCCGTTCTAGTTCAAACCAATTACAATTTAGCCCTGTTTTTATTCATTTAGGACCCTATAGTTTCTAGAATTAGTGTGCATAGTCCAAAATACATTTAAATTCAGAATTTTAATTATTTAAATTCAAAATTGGGTTCAATTAATTACAGGAATGCCATTGGACCTTATTTCATGCGTAACTTTTGCAATTTAAGTCTGATTTGACCCGTTCGAGTTGCGTTAGGATCGTATTTACGTTTTCTACATGTTTATACAACTGTTAGGCATGTTTTCAATATTTCAAATTCCTAGGTATATTTAATCTATTATTTAACTATAGTAAAACTTGTTTAAATCATAATTTATTTGTTTTAACTCCGAAATAGTCTCTTCAAGTTGCGTTTGTTTCATAACGACAAGATCTATGCGTTAGTAATAGTGTTTACTATATTATATTTCTAAAATGACAAGGTTTAAATCATATCTTGATTAATGAATATGCAACTAGGTTTTATACATAAAATATGATTTGTTTTACTATTGTTTTATAATTTAAATCTAAAATTGACTTAATTCAATCCATATTGTTTGCAAAATATCTTTTGTATATGAATTCATATAGTTAACATAAATAAAGCCTATAGTTTTCTTTTCCACGTATTAAGCAAATCTCTTGGTAGTTGTAACTTTTCAACCATAGCTTCGATTAGCGTGCCTCTCGTGACTATGTGATCGTAGCGATGCGTAGAATCATATTTCAATCTCTTTTACTTGTTTTTCTATGATTGGTGTACTATTCTGATATAGATGCAATTGTATGCTATGCATGTATGTGTATGGATATTTGTGTGGTGTTCTACGATTACGTCTAGTCTGTGAGATACACGTGGTGATCCAGAAGAAGAAGGACGTGAAGAGGAAAGCTTACTGAAGGATCGGTGCATAAGGCAAGTATAGCATGGGACCATCCTTGTTACCTATTCACATTTCATCACTTAATTCATATTGCATGTGTCTACCATGATGCCAAAAAGGATATCCTAGATATTTGGTATCTTGTACCTTGAAACCTTTAGGACATTGCATTGGGTAGTTTTTGCTAGTGCTTAATCAAAACCATGATCTTATAACTTGACTAATGGTATATGCAATAAACATTAAAATATAACTTTTTAGCAACATGGAAATAGGGGGCTAGAGTGTTTAGCTACTTTCTAAATGCTTTAGATTTCTCTCCCTAAGGACTTATCTATAAGTGATTATCCAGGACTTACAGTACAACTATGAGAGCTATATGGCTATGGCTTTAGCTCAGTATGAGGACCTTTTCTAGCTTGTTAGTGGTTACCTTTAAGGCGCACGAGGGTATGTTTCTTTTCTGCTAGGTTGTGTGTACCGTGCTACGATGCCCACGCGTGCCACTTCTAGAGATGGGCCACATACATCTAGCGGCCCTAACTTGTTAGATGAACCTTTGAAAGGCTTTATAGTGAACCCTGCCGACCTTCCTTAGTAGTGGGTCAAGAGGCTGATCACCTTGGGTGAAAGGGTAAATCACGACTCACAGTGAAAGTGTACAAACTCTACAGAGTATAAAACTGTTATATCAGCGGTGCTCACGGTCACGAGCGGCCTTGGACCCTTATGGAATAGTGATGATCACTAATGGATAATGATACTAATGATTAATTGTTTATGCTATACATTATCATGTTTACCCGATCATGTGTTTATGGGAATGATAAATTTTGTGCCACTCAATTGCTTAAAAAGATAACCTATTAAAGATAATCACAGTAAACCAGTGTCAGCCCTTTTGAGCCTCATGAACCCCATGATATAATTGTTAAGTACGACATGTACTTACGCTTGTTTTACTTTTCTATACTTTGGATAAAAGTCTCGGATGGGTACTAGATTGCTGGTTTGGAGGAGTTAGGCTTGTGGTCAACCAGTCAGTCGTCCCTGTGAATTTGGAGTCTTCGCTAGAAGATCGGAGTCAACTTTCCGCTGTCTTTACTCTAAGGTTATTTTCCTTTTACTAATACATTATGTAATAAGTACTATCTCTTGATATTACCCTTATTTGTGGCTATATGTGGGATTTGACTTCCTGGGCTCACATATAGTGTGTATCTAGTTTTGTCTTTAAAATCGGGTGCTACAAAGTGGTATCAGAGCAATGCTGACTGTAGGACGCAAGCCTAGATAGAACTGGATGTTTTAGCATGCTTTCATCTTTGTTTAGTTCTTACTTTCTCTCTAACCTTGTTATTTGCTAAAAGTTAAGCTCACTTCAACCTCTATCTATTATGAAAACTTTGTCTCTATTCTCAATCCTCTATCTTTGTCTATATAGATGGGTCGTAATGAGGAGACCACCAGCATCAGAGATCAGGAGGACCAAGCTACGTTGTCCTTGACTGCATTCGACAAGGAGAAGTTTGTAGCTATGCAACAACAAGCACCAGAAGGAATGACTCAACCTAGGAGTTTTCAACAGTGCTTGCCACAAGGTCAAACCAACATACCAAAGGGACCAGTGAAGAGATAAGTAGTAGAAGCTTGGAAGAATATGAAGTCCAATGAAGATATTGGAAGAATGGCACATGAATGCCAAGATCACCCATAGCAGAAGCAAGAACAGAAGGTCCAGAAGAAACAGGAGCAAGGAAGTAAAGCAAAGAGAAACTACATCCAAGGAAGATTGAATAATGTGGATATGACGACCACTCATGGAGCTAAGGAGGTTGTGTATGGTTTCATTCCAGTAAACTCAACTCCCACCATAGTGCTATTTGACCCTAGTGCATCACATTCATTTATCTCTAGTGCATACATAAAGGAACATAAGATAACTATGCTTCCAATGAGGAAACCAATGATAGTTAAGTCCCCAAGAGGAGAAATGAAGGTGAACCGCAAATGCCCAGGAGTTTGTCTTAACATCAAAGGAGTAAAATTTGAAGCAAACCTTATTGTATTAGAGTTAGTGGACATTGATGTCATTCTTGGAATGGGATGGATGTTAGCATGTAAAGGAGTGATCAAGTATGCCTAGCGTTTAGTGCTTCTAACCACACCATTAGGAGAAAGAATTGAGTATGAAGGTATTCAGCCTGTACCTAAAGATAATGTGGATAAGAAGAGAAAGGAGGTCTCACCAGAGTCAGAATTGGGAAGCAATCAACATTTGGATTCGTCACATCTAGCTCCAATCCCTAGTCAGATAAACTTAGACTCTAAAGAATTGGAAGTTTCTCAAGCTAAGGTTACTCTACTCTTTCCACATGAGGTATGCATAGATGGGTGGACAATCACCTACACGGAGTTTCAACCCCGAAAGATCAAGCGAGCTAAAAAGTGGTCTAGTCAAACAAAGATAAACTTACAGAGTCAGCAAGCTAACAATACTCTAAGGAATAATTCTGTGGAGTATGGCATCACTAAAGATCTAGCTAAGAGAAAGTGTTATCATTGCTAGTAGGAAGGACATTATGTTAAATCTTGCCCATAGAAGAATCAACAATTATGCCATGGAGGTAGCCAGAGTTAGGTCAATACATGACTACCACTAGCAAGTGATGGTGACACACAATACAAAGGAAGCGCATGATGAAATTGATGTAGTGGATGACATGTCACTCCTATGTGAGAGATGTCCCTGTAATCATGCCATTTTTAAGAATTAGGAATTTGTGCCCTTTATGTAATAAAAACGATATTATCGCAAGTTGAGTCGATAATTGAGTTGTGCATCTTTACTGTCTCATTGAATTGTCATTATGACTTATGATTGTTTTGAATCTTTGTAATGATTGCAATGATCTTGTTGGGTGTTCCCACAATTTCATTTAGTTCATAGGTTTAAGGTATAAGTATTAATGAAATAAATAGTTAGGTTACGATTTTCTTCTATTTTTCCTATCCTGTCTTTGGAGCTACCCATCTTTATCGGTTCATATCTCTAATTTTGGACGATCAAAAGTCATGAGGAATTTCTGGACAACAGTAGACTTCAATCGCAAGACGATGCAAGCTATACTTTGGTGTCCCCTACTTTATCTTATCTTAAGGGGGGTAGCCAAGTTGAAGAATTTGTAAAATGAAGTATCATACGTTCGAGTTTACATAGCGGAAGCGTGGTGGTACCCAAAGGTTCAAGAGGAACTTAGAATTTCAATGAGGTTTGGTTAGAAGTTCAAGAAAGGTTTATCCAAGATCATCAAGATTTTGGTAGAGCTACTGGAGAAACTTTTAAGTTAGTTTGGATCAAGAGACTTCAGTCAAGTGTTTGAAGGAGTCCAAAAGGTCAAAGTAAAACCTAGGTATTAGCTTTGTCAGATTAGGACAAGAGCTTTGTATCTACAATAATGCATCTTATCAAGGTGTGGGATGTGTCCTTATATGCGTGAGTTGAACTAACATGTTATCTAGAGCTATCCATTGTAGAGCATGGAAGTGTCATCTTATTGAAAGTAAAAGTGACATCTAGGAGGATCACAAGAATATATAGGACATCTTCACTAAGTTGGTCTTAAGCTTGTGATATCCTCGCTAGAATGAGATTGACTATGACTTGGAAAAGTGCTATCATTTCGAGAAGCGAAGTCATGTCTGATGCCCTTAGCAACAGAGAATTGTGCTAAGAAGGTTTGGGTGACACTAAGGATTAAGAGTTGTATTCCCAGTTCAAGCAACTTCACCAGGATCATTAATGTTTTGAAGATTGGTGGTAGATCATCCTTTGGACCAAGAACATAAGGAAGCCTTGTTGAAAGGTGAACATATGAAAAGAACTATGGCCTAATGATTAGGGTTACCTGAGAGTGGTTCAAGGTACCTATCAAAATTTTGGAAATAGTTAGGTAAATTACTTGGAGTAAGGGCAACAGGTACGCAAAGTAATGTGGATCTTTATCAACGCAAGACGATGGAACTACATGAGGAAGTAAAGAAGAATCCAAGGACGGAGTATTCCTATCTCCTAGTCGACGTCTTCTGAATCTCGAGGACGAGATTCATCTTAAGGGGGGTAGAATTGTAACACCCTAAAAATTACCTCTTTTGAAATAGAGTTAAAATGATTTAAGTTGGAATTTTTGTGCACATGAAATATAGGAAATAAAATTTTTCATTAAATTAAAAATACATCATAAGGTAGCAACATGTTTGAGCATACATGCCATTGCATTTCATTTTATTGGTTGAGTGGTTTTAATTGAAAAATCAAAATGGTTAAAATGCTCTTGAAATGAAATTAAAAATGGCTTTGAAATAAAAGAAAAGAAAGAAAAGAAAATTAGAAAAATAAAAGAGTTCAAAAAAGTTATTCTCGGAAAACCAATGCAAAATTGGTTCATTTATGTTTGAACTAAAAAGTGTATTTTAAATCATATTTATACATGATTTGGTTTATATTTGAATTTGTTTTGAATTAAGAAAAGAAATAAATTTGGAAAAAAAATAAAAAGAAGAAAACTCCTCTCCCTCGTTTGGCCCGAAGGCCCACGTTTCCTCTTTTTCCCCTCGGCCCGCTCCTTTCTTCCTTCTTCTTGGCCTGGTCGCTGGCGGCCTAGTCCCCGCGCCCTCCCTTTCTCCCTGCCTTCTGCGAACACCTGCTGCTCCTCCCCGGCCCACTCGGTAGCCCGCTCGCTCGCCTCCCCCTTCTTCTCATTCCTCTCGCATGCAACACCGTGGCCCAACCAGTGCCCTAGCCCGCTCGGCCTACGCCCGCACCGCACGCGCGCGTCCGCTCTCCGTCACTGTCCACAGGTCCCACCCGTCAGCCGGCCCTGCTCCCTTCTTCTTTCCCTTCCTTCTACATTGTATTTTCTTTCCTTTATTCCCCAGCATGTTCTTTCTTTCCATCCGTCGCCCACCGCACCGTGTATGGCAAGTCATCGCCGCCATCGAACATGCAAGGCAAGCACCCGCCCAATCCGCCCACGCCCCTGTTTCCCCTTTCCTTCTATAGCGCTTCACCCCGCCTATAAAGCCCGGGTCGAGCCCCCTCCATCTCTCCCTTTCCCATCTGCTCTAGCACTCGCCATCGCCGGCCCGTAGCTGCTGCTCTGGTGCCCAATCTTCGACGTCGACGCGACCTAGAACTTCGTCGTGACCCTACTCTACCGAAGGTACCACCAAGTCCTCGATTTGGCCTTCGATTGCATGGATTCTCCCTCACCCACGTATTCTCTCTCTCCCCAGTTCACCACCGCCGACGAACTGTGCCTCGGAGATCTTCTTGGACGCTACGCTCCCCTCCTGACGACTCGTGGTGAGCTCCTGAACACCCTCGGTCCTTTACCACCGCATTTGGTGCCCTAGAATGGCATAGCAACGAGCTCCTAAGCCGCCAACAATGGCGCCACCACGGGACCACCTCCCCGACATGGTCTCTAGCCCTGATAGGTAGCCATTGAGTTCGTGAGACCCCGTGCTACATGTAGGTGCCCTTAGCTTGGTCTGGGGTGGCCGGAATCATCGCCCCGGGGTCCACCGCCAAGCTTGGCACGCCGCCGGCCATGGCGCCGCCATCCTGCATGTCTTCCCCAATGACCCGCTGCTTCCATCATGCCTACGCCGTCAGATCTGGAATGAGCGGACTAGATTAGATACCCCTTCGGGGTTAAGTAACCGGTCCACCAAGACCCGTGGACTCGGTCCACGGCACCGCGTCAGCACGCGCCCACACCGCGTGGTGAACCGCACCACTCGCGTAGCACCACATGTTCGCCTGGTCAGCACCCGGGTCAGCCCAGCAGTCAAAGACACGCATGTTTTGCAGTTTAGTCCCTGTAGTTTTCAGTAATCAACCCGCACTCCGTTCTAGTTCAAACTAATTACAATTCAGCCCTGTTTTTATTCATTTAGGACCCTGTAGTTTCCAGAATTAGTGTGCATAGTCCAAAATACGTTTAAATTCAGAATTTTAATTGTTTAAATTCAAAATTGGGTTCAATTAATTATAGGAATGCCATTAGACCTTATTTCATGCGTAACTTTTTGCAATTTAAGTCCGATTTGACCCGTTCGAGTTGCGTTAGGATCGTATTTACGTTTTCTACATGTTTATACAACTGTTAGGCATGTTTCCAATATTTCAAATTCATGGGTACATTTAATCTATTATTTAACTATAGTAAAACTTGTTTAAATCATAATTTCTTTGTTTTAACTCCGAAATAGTCCGTTCAAGTTGCGTTTGTTTCATAACGATGAGATCTACATGTTAGTAATAGTGTTTACTATATTGTATTTCTAAAATGACATGGTTTAAATCATATCTTGATTAATGAATATGCAACTGGTTTTATACATAAAATATGATTTGTTTTACTATTATTTTATAATTTAAATCTAAAATTGACTTAATTCAATCCATATTGTTTGTAAAATATCTTTTGTATATGAATTCATATAGTTAATATAAATAAAGCCTATAGTTTTCTATTCCACGTATTAAGCAAATCTCTCGGTAGTCGTAACTTTTCAATCGTAGCTTCGATTAGTGTGCCTCTCGTGACTGTGTGATCGTAGCGATGCGTAGAATCATATTTTAATCTCTTTTACTTATTTTTATATGATTGGTGTACTATTCTGATATAGATGCAATTGTATGCTATGCATGTATGTGTATGGATGTTTGTGTGGTGTTCTACAATTACGTCCAGTCGGTGAGATACACGTGGTGATCTAGAAGGAGGACGTGAAGAGTAAAGCTTACCGAAGGATCGGTGTGTAAGGCAAGTATAGCATGGGACCATCCTTGTTACCTATTCACATTTCATCACTTAATTCATATTGCATGTGTCTACCTTGATGCCAATAAGGATATCCTAGATATTTGATATCTTGTTCCTTGAAACCTTTAGGACATTACATTGGGTAGTTTTTGCTAGTGCTTAATCAAAACCATGATCTTGTAACTTGACTAATGGTATATGCAATAAACATTAAAATATGACTTTTTAGCAACATGAAAACAGGGGGCTAGAGTGTTTTGCTACTTTCTAAATGCTTCAGATTCCTTTCCCTAAGGACTTATTTGTAAGCGATCATCCAGGACTTATAGTACAACTGTGAGAGCTATATGGCTCTAGCTTTAACTTAGTATGAGGACCTTTTCTAGCTTGTTAGTGGTTACCTTTAAGGCGCATGAGGGTATGTTTCTTTTTTGCTAGGTTGTGTGTACCGTGCTATGATGCCCACACGTGCCACTTCTAGAGATGGGCCACATACGCCTAGCGGCCCTAACTTGTTAGACGAACCTTTGAAATGCTTCATAGTGAACTCTACCGACCTTCCTTGGTAGTGGGTCAAGAGGCTGATCACCTTGGGCAAAAGGGTAAATCATGACTCATAGTGAAAGTGTACAAACTCTACAGAGTATAAAACTGTTATATCAGCCATGCTCATGGTCACGAGCGGCCTTGGACCCTTATGGAATAGTGATGATCACAAATGGATAATGATACTAATGATTAATTGTTTATGCTATACATTATCATGTTTACCCGATCATGTGTTTATGGGAATGATAAATTTTGTGCCACTCAATTGCTTAAAAAGATAACCTATTAAAGCTAATCGCAGTAAACCAGTGTCAGCCCTTTTGAGTCTAATGAACCCCATGATATAATTGTTAAGTATGACATGTACTTACGCTCGTTTTACTTTTCTATACTTTGGATAAAAATCCTAGATGGGTACTAGATTGCTGGTTTGGAGGAGTTAGGCTTGTGGTCACCCAGTCAGTCGTCCCTGTGAATTTGGAGTCTTTGCCAGAAGATCGGAGTCAACTTTCCACTATCTTTACTCTAAGGTTATTTTCCTTTTACTTATACGTTATGTAATAAGTATTGTTTCTTGATATTACCCTTATTTGTGGCTATATGTGGGATTTGACTTCCTGGGCTCACATATAGTGTGTATCTGGTTTTGTCTTTAAAACCGGGTGCTACAGCGGAGCTAGGGGCAACCGCATCGAACATCAACACCAACATGACTAGGACGTCCGAGTGCACCTCAACAATCTCCAATATGCACGACGACGTATCGATGAATGCCACTTTGGTTGCCATGAAGAAGAAGTACGCCGCCGCTAGGAGTATGAGCAAGAGTACAGTTACCCAGACTCAGCTCTTGAGCCGCTCAACGCCGGCAACGCTATAGACGATGGTGCTACCAACCCCGAAGGACCCCCAGCATTCACGAGGGTGCTCCGAACACTTCAATGGCCCCATGGTTTTAAAATCACTAGGGTCGAGCCCTATGAAGGAAGGATGAACCCAACACAATGGCTATAGGCTTATGCCATTGCTGTCCATGCCACCGGAGGAGACACCAGTGTCATGGTGAACTATCTTCCCATCATGCTCACGCCGATCGCCATGAACTAGTTCACAAGCCTTGCCCTGGACTCCATCGGATCCTAGGAAGAGCTGAAAAGTCTTCACCGACAATTATATGGCTACATGTACTCGGCCAGGCACCAAGCATGTGAAGGGTTATGAGGATGCTACGCTAGCCGAAAAACAAAATTTTGACCTCATAAACTAGGATCTACTACTAGTTATAGATCACAGGATTACCACTAGACGCGCAGGTGCAGCGGAAGCAACTCGATGTTGTCGAATGCGTCGTAGCAGTGCCGTGTAGTTGCAATGTCGTCTGTACGTCCGTCCCCTTCATGTGGTTCATCCTTGTGCTCTAGACGTAGCACCTCTAAGGTATCCACACGTTCAAAGAGGAAGCGTCGTGCCTCTGGACTGCTAGGTCCACGAGGAGCAACAGGCACGGGCGTAGGATGGGCAGCGGCGGCTGCCAAAAGGCATGGATTATTTAGCCTCATTGCCCACCCCATATATTAATAGGCGTCCCTAATGAGCTCCTGAGTTGGAGGCCCATTAGTAACCCTAATCCTTGTCTAACTCAGATCCAATCCAAATTAGGCTTCTAGCCCCTTAAGCGTGCAACCCTATGGGTTCACGCACACATAGACATGGCCCGAGTACTCCTACTCGGCCATTAGTTGACAACGGCCTCTAGCAAGGAATGTCAACTCCTATGTGTACGCAAAGATCATATCAGACGAACCACCACAAAACCACACACTTGTTATTCCCTTGCCTCACGATATTTGGTCCAACTCATAGGTTAACACTTAACCCAAGCATGGCCATGCATTTCTTGATCTAATCATTAGAGTGATCCAGTGATATCTCTCTCATATATAGAGAGGGACAAATTCCATCTTGATTGTCTATGTCTCATAGCATGTTTCCCAGCAACCCCGAAAACCACCTTTATAACTACCCTGTTATGGAGTAGTGTTTGATAGTCCCTGAGTAGGTCGTTTCACATCTTAAATACATACAACAATCTCAGGTCTAAGGACATAACGTACATGACATGAATAGAGATAATAACAACATCTCACATTGGGTCAGTCCAGTCCCATGTCATACATGTGCCCACATTATTAGTTTGACATCTCCATGTCTATGACTTGTGAAACATAGTCATCAACTAATAATGTGCTGATCCATTATTCATGTGTGTCCTCACATGAACTTTGACCAGAGACAACATTAGAATAACCATACAAGTAAAAGAGTTTCACAAACAATTCACAAAATTGCTAATCGATACAGGTTGTCTTTAATGGAAATTCAATGAACTCATAATATATCATGGATACAAGGCAATATAATCATCTCTATGATTATCTCTAGGGCATACTCCCAACAATCTCCCACTTGCACTAGAGTTAATCTCGAAGATATCTAATACCCACAGCTCTCATGTGCGCCTCATGCTTAGGCTATGGAAGAGCCTTTGTTAAAGGATCTGCACCATTCAAATCTGTGTGTATCTTGCACATCTTGATCTCATCTCATCTAATGAACTCTTGAATGAGGTGAAATTTCCATAGTACATGTTTGTTCTTTTGGTGATTCCTTGGCTCCTTATCCTGCGCAATTGCCCCATTGTTGTCACAATGTAGATTCAATGGGCTAGACGCATTTGGAAACACACCAAGTTCAATGAGGAACCTCCTCATCCAAACACCTTCCTTCGTAGCTCTAGAAGCTGCTATGTACTTAGCCTTTGCTATAGAATTGGTCACCATCTCTTGCTTGGAACTTTTCCAACTTACAGCACCACCATTTATTGTGAACACAAAACCTGATTGAGAATGTGAATCATCCATATCAGTTTGGAAGCTAGCATCGGTGTAACCATTTACAACGAGCTCCTCCTCACCTCCATAGATTAGGAACACATCTTTAGTCCTTCTCAAGTACTTAAGAATGTTTTTAACAAGTGTCTAGTGACTCTCTCCTGGATCAGCTTGGTACCTGCTCGTAACACTTAGAGCATATGAGACATCTAGGTGAGTACATATCATGGCGTACATGATGGAACCAACTATCGAGGCGTATGGAACCTTACTCATGCGCTTCCGCTCATCAGTTGTCGAAGGACATTGTTTATCGCTAAAATGCATACCATGTGACATAGGCAAGAACCCTTTCTTGGACTGTTCCATATTGAATCGTTTCAACACCTTGTCAATGTATGTATCTTGGCTTAATCCTATAAGCCTCTTCGATCTATCTCTATAGATCTTGATGCCCAAAATGTATGCTACTTCTCCTAAATCCTTCATAGAAAAATTATTATTCAGTGAAGTCTTTATGGATTGCAACATAGGAATGTCATTCCCAATCAATAATATGTCATCCACATACAAGATTAGAAATACAACAGCGTTCCCACTTTCCTTCTTGTAAACACAAGGTTCTTCTTCATTCTAACGAAAGCCAAACCCTTTGACCACTTCATCAAAATGAATGTTCCAACTCTGAGATGCTTGCTTTAACCCATAAATGGATTTCTAAAGCTTGCAAATTTTTCCAGCATTGTTTGGATCAACAAAACCTTCGGGCTGTATCATATACACATCCTCATCCAAATTTCCATTTAGAAAGGCTGTTTTAACATCCATTTGCCATATCTCATAATCGAAATAAGCAGCTATTGCTAGAATGATTCGGATAGATTTAAGCATCGCTGCCGGCAAGAAAGTCTCATTGTAGTCAATTCCTTGAACTTGTCAAAAACCCTTTGCAACAAGTCGAGCTTTATAGATGTAAACATTTCCATCCATATCCTTTTTTCTTTTTATAGATCCATTTGCACTCTATGGGTCTAACCCCATCCGGTAGGTCAACCAAGTTCCAAACTTGATTGTTTCCCATGGAATCTATCTCGGATCTCATGGCACTTTGCCATTTCTTGGAATCTGGGTCCATCATTGCTTCCGCATAAGTCGCAGGTTCATCATCATCTAACAATAACAAATCCCCATGCAACTCATGGATTCTTGCTGACCTTCGTGGTTGTGGTGGTGTTTCTATTGCCACGGGTATCTCAACTTGTTCTGCTACATTAGCATCACTCGTAGAGTCCTTCCCAACTAGCTTATCTTGAACTTCTTCAAGATACACCTTCTGTCCACTTTTCTCTCTTTTGAGAAACTCTTTCTCTAAGAAAACACCGTTCCGAGCAACAAACACTTTGCCCTCTGATCGGTTGTAGAAGTAATACCCTAAAGTTTCCTTCAGATATCCCATGAAAAAGCATTTGTCTGATTTGGGTGTTAGTTTATCTGTCATAAGTCGTTTGACATAAACTTCACAACCCCAAATTTTTAGAAAAGACAAACTAGGACTCTTACCAGTCCACATCTCATGTGGTGTCTTAACTACTGACTTAGATGGTACACTATTCAATGTGAAAGCGGTTGTTTCTAGAGCGTATCCCCAAAATGATAACGGTAGGTCTGACTGGCTCATCATAGACCGAACCATGTCCAACAAAGTCCGATTATGTCACTCGGACATGCCATTTCTCTGAGGCGTTCCAGGTGGCATAAGCTGTGGAATAATTCCACAACTCTTTAGATGATTGCTAAACTCATGGCTCAAATATTCACCTCCACGATCAGATCGCAAAGCCTTAATTTTCTTGCCATGTTGATTCTCTACTTCACTCTGAAACTCCTTGAACTTTTCAAATGTCTCAGACTTATGTTTCATTAAGTAGACATAACCATATCTACTAAAGTCATCAGTGAAGGTTATGAAGTATTGGAATCCGCCTCTTGCTGTCGTACTCATTGGTCCGCACACATCAGTATGTATGAGTTCCAGTAAGTCTGCCGCCCTCTCAGGAAAACCTGTGAAAGGTGTCTTGGTCATCTTGCCCAGTAGGCAAGCCTCACATGTCTCGTATGATTCAAAATCAAACAAAGTTAAAAGCCCATCAGAATGGAGCCTCTTCATGCGATTCTCACTTATATGACCTAAACGACAATGCCACATATAGGTAGGACTTAACTCATTAAGCCGAGGCTTTTTAGCACTTATATTATAGACAGGAGCATCTTCAAGATTTAAAATAAATAACACATTCACAATGGATGCAGAAGCCACAAACATGTCATTTTTAGAGATCACACAACCATTGTCTTTACTCGCAAATGAATAACCATCCTTCATCAAACATGAAGGTGACACAATGTTTCAACTTAAACTAGGAACAAAATAACAATTATTCAACTCCATAATAAATCCTAATGGGAGGTGGAGTTGCATCGTCCTGATGTTCAACGCAGCAACTCTTGCATTATTGCCCACGTGGAAATCAACTTCTCCCTTTTCCACGCTTCTACTTCTTATCATTCCCTGCATCGTATTGCAAATATGAGCAACCGATCCGGTATCAAATACCCAAGAATTAATGTAAGAATTAGCAAGGAAAATGTCCGTAACATAAACAACAAGTGTACAAGCTATGGGAGTACCTTTACTGCCGTGATCCTTTATGGATTCTAGGTACAACTTGCAGTTCCTCTTCCAGTGACCTTTCCCATGACAATGAAAGCACTTAGCATCAGTAGTTGGTCCAGCCTTGGGCACAGGTGGGTTTGGCTTAGAGATCTCATCTTTAGCCTTGCCCTTTTTCTTCCAAGAATTGCCCTTCTTCTTAAACTTAGGTTTGTTTTAGACCGCCATCACATGGCTACTGCCAGCACCTTTCTTGATGTCAGCCTCTGCTATTTTAAGCATGCCACATAATTCATTCAAGCCCTTCTCCGCCCCATGCATATGGTAGTTCACGACAAAATTTCTATAGCTGGGCGGAAGAGATGCGAGAATAAAATCAGCAGCTAATTCAGGGCCAATTGGGAAGCCCAGCTTCTCCAACCTCTGAGTGTAACTAACCATTTTGATCACATGTGGCCCAACTGTTGCGCCCTCTGCTAGCTTGGTTTCAGCAAAAGCCTTTGAGACATTGAACCTTTCAGTCCTAGCTTGAGTCTGGAACATATCATTGAGCGCCACAATCATATCGTGCGCTGCATGGTTATTGTCAAACTACAACTGCAGATCTGGTTCTATACAAGCAAGCATAAGGCAACTCACTTCAAGATCAGCATCACATGCTTTCTTGTAAGCATTTTTCTCTGCAGCAGGTGCATTATCAGCAGGCTCATCTGGTAATGGGGTATCTAGAATTTCTTCCTTTTTCTCAGCCCTAAGAACAATTCTTAGGTTGCGGATCCAATCTGCATAGTTTGTTCCATTCAACTTATCTTTCTCAAGAATTGAACGCAAAGTAAATGGTTGATTGCTAGGCACCATTTATCTACAACAAAAGTAATACAAAATACTAAGACAATGTATCCAAGACAGAGTAAACAATATTAAACCTTTAATATAATCTACTCCCACTAAAATCAATATCCCTCTATTGAAACTTAGTGATTCAAGACCCACAACTAACAAGTCTACTAGTGAGCTTTAGCATCACCGCTAGAAGACATGGTAGATTGGTAAGCAACTCTTTGCTAATCATATCACATATGACACTTGTTGTTGGGTAGCATCTCTATGCTTTGGTGCCCAACTACTCATGCTCCAAGGTCCCTAACCGTTAGGATGACCTTGTTCAAGTAACCAACCCTTCTACTGTAAGTATCCAATACGAACCTGTCTAGTCAAGGAAAACCAATGGCACCCTAATTTCATAGACCCACCACCGATTGTACAAGACACATGACAGTGCAAGGTTTGGGGAAGCATTTTAACTTAAATATTGCCGAGGGATCATTCTACTTCACCATCGCATGTAGACAAAAACATTATCGCACGTGAAAGTAGAACATAGTAAGAACAGAATTAACACAGATATGACATGGTATAGCCCAATGTTCCTTTGGGGATCTCCATCTCCATCGAACTATTCCTCATGATGATCTCCATCTCCATGATCCATGTATGCCATCCTTCAGTGATGAGTCCACCAAGACTAGCTATCACTAACGCAAGGCAGTGAAGAAGATTACATAGTCACGGATAGGATCATCACAGTTTGGCACGCATGCCATTACATCAATTTGACAATATCTTAGTGGATCCAGCCATATTGTCATACTCACGACATGCAAGCCATGAATTAATTACATACATGCATCACATACACATAAGGGCTATACCAGTCACAAATTCCTGCAAAACAGAGTTAACCGATTCCGACGTCTAATCTTAAAATGCCGAAAACACCATCTTCCTGGCTGTTTTTCGCAAATCTAATTTCAGCGAAACCGCCAAAGGCGGTGAGAATCATATGTAAATTTTTTTCTCTACAATTTTCATATAGAGTTCGTCTCAATCTGAGGTCGTATGCAAAAGTTATGACTGTTTTACCGAACATCACTTTTTCTTACACCCCGGCGCCCGGCAGTAGATCCAATCTATCACCGTTGCGCATCACATGTGCTCGGCACTTGACCTAGGTTCGATTCAATCAATCTGATTGATCTTCATCTTGCCATAACTAGATTTACATGTATCACTTAACTCGGATGGCGGAATTCCGACCGGTACGAGTAGATCATTACAAGACCAACACGGTAAAATCACGAACCATGATCAGAGACTCATCTACAACCGCGTATATCTCCATACGCACTCATCTAAACCAATAACAATATAGTAAATGGCTTTGATACCACTGTAGGGTTATGAGGATGCTACGCTAGTCGGAAAACAAATTTTGACCTCATAAACTAGGATCTACTGCTAGTTATAGATCACAGGATTACCACTAGACGCATAGGTGCAGCGGAAGCAACTCGATGTAGTCAAACGCGTCGTAGTAGTGTCGTGCAGTTGCAAGGTCGTCCGTACGTCCGTCCCCTTCATGCGGTTCATCCTTGTGCTCCAGATGTAGCACCTCCGAGGTATCCACACATACATAGAGGAAGCATCGCGCCTTCGGACTGCTAGGTCTACGAGGAGCAACATGCACGGGCGTAGGATGGGCGGCGATGGCTGCCAAAAGGCATGGATTATTTAGCCCCGTTGCCCACCCCACATATTTATAGGCGTCCCTAATGAGCTCCCGAATTGGAGGCCCATTAGTAACCCTAAGCCTTGTCTAACTCGGATCCAATCCGAATTAGGCTTCCAGCCCCTTAAGCGTGTGACCCTATGGGTTAACGCACACATAGACATGGCCCGAGTACTCCTACTCAGCCATTAATTGATAGCAGCCTCTAGCAAGGCATGTCAACTCCTATGTGTATGAAAAGATCATATCAGACGAACCACCATAAAACCACATACATGTTATTCCCTTGCCTCACGATATTTGGTCCAACTCATAGGTTAACACTTAACCCAAGCATGGCCATCCATTTTTTGATCTAATCATTAGAGTGATCCAGTGATATCTCTCTCATATACAGAGGGGCAAATTTCATCTTGATTGTCTATGTCTCATAACATGTTTCCCGACAAACCCAAAAACCACCTTTTTAACTACCCTGTTATGGAGTAGCGTTTGATAGTCCCTGAGTAGGTCATTTCACATCTTAAATACATACAACAATCTCAGGTCTATAGACAAAACATACATGATGTGAATAGAGATAATAACAACATCTCACGTTGGGTCAGTCCAGCCCCATGTCATACATGTGCCCACATTATTAGTTTGACATCTCCATGTCTATGACTTGTGAAACATAGTCATCAACTAATAATATGCTGATCCATTATTCATGTGTGTCCTCACATGAACTCTGACTAGGGAAAACATTAGAATAACCATACAAGTAAAAGAGTTTCACAAACAATTCACATAATTGCTAATCGATACAGATTGTCTTTAATGGAAATTCAATGAACTCATAATATATCATGGATACAAGGCAATATAATCTTCTTTATGATTATCTCTAGGGCATACTCCCAACAATCTCCCCACTTGCACTAGAGTTAATCTCAAAGATATCTAATACCCATAGCTCTCATGTGCGCCTCATGCATAGGCTGTGGAAGAGCCTTTGTCAAAGGATCTGCAACATTCAAATCTATGTGTATCTTGCACATCTTGATCTCATCTCATCTAACGAACTCTTGAATGAGGTGAAATTTCTATGGTACATGTTTGTTCTTTTGGTGATTCCTTGGCTCCTTAGCCTGCGCAATTGCCCCATTATTGTCACAATGTAGATTCAATGGGCTGGACGCATTTGGAAACACACCAAGTTCAATGAGGAACCTCCTCATCCAAACACCTTCCTTCGCAGCTCTAGAAGCTGCTATGTACTTGGCCTCTACTGTAGAATCGGTCACCGTCTCTTGCTTGGAACTTTTCCAACTTACAACACCACCATTTATTGTGAACACAAAACTTGATTGAGAATGTGAATCAACCATGTCAGTTTGGAAGCTAGCATCGGTGTAACCATTTACAACGAGCTCCTCCTCACCTCCATAGATTAGGAACACATCTTTAGTCCTTCTCAAGTACTTATGAATGTTTT
The DNA here is from genome assembly GCF_019320115.1 of Miscanthus floridulus. NCBI lineage: Eukaryota > Viridiplantae > Streptophyta > Magnoliopsida > Poales > Poaceae > Miscanthus > Miscanthus floridulus. The sequence goes on from NC_089581.1 coordinate 106,267,375, forward strand.
TAACAAGTGTCTAGTGACTCTCTCCTGGATCAGCTTGGTACCTGCTCATAACACTTAGAGCATATGAGACATCTGGGCAAGTACATATCATGGCGTACATGATGGAACCAACTGCCGAGGCGTATGGAACCTTACTCATGCGCTTCTACTCATCAGCTGTTGAAGGACACTGTTTATCGCTAAAACGCATACCATGTGACATAGGCAATAACCCTTTCTTGGACTGTTCCATATTGAATCATTTCAACACCTTGTCAATGTACGTATCTTGGCTGAAGCCCAAAATGTATGCTGCTTCTCCTAAATCCTTCATAGAAAAATTATTATTCAGTGAAGTCTTTATGGATTGCAACATAGGAATGTCATTCCCAATCAATAATATGTCATCCACATACAAGATTAGAAATACAACAGCGCTCCCACTTTCCTTCTTGTAAACACAAGGTTCTTCTTCATTCTGACGGAAGCCAAACCCTTTAACCACTTCATCAGAACGAATGTTCCAACTCCGAGATGCTTTCTTTAACCCATAAATGGATTTTTGAAGCTTGCAAATTTTTTCCAGCATTGTTTGGTGATCGGACACTGCTGTGAAGTGACCGGTCATTTTTAGTAAGCATCCAAAAATGAGAAATCATGACCAGACCGGACTCACCCAGCGTCCAGTCACTCGATGTCTCCCCTGTGCCCTACCACGTCAGCAGGACCGGATGCAGCCCTCCAGCGTCCGGTCAGAGACTGATGCTAGCATCTTCACTGCTTCTACTGATCAGATGCGCCAGTCCTTCCGAGACCAGCATCTGGTCACTCATAGTGACCTCTGTCTTTTTTATATAGGGCGCCGGTGGCACCATCAGACTATCCGTACTCTACGGTCGGACACTCCACTGGTGAAGTATCTTACCCTTGCTCAAATGTGCCAACCACCAAGTGTATCACCTTCTGCACATGTGTTAACATATTTTCACAAACATTTTCAAGATAGTTAGCACTCCACTAGATCCTAAATGCATATGCAATGAGTTAGAGCATCTAGTGGCACTTTGATAACCGCATTTCGATACGAGTTTCACCCCTCTTAATAGAATGGCTATCGATCCTAAATGTGATCACACTCACTAAGTGCCTTGATTACCAAAATAAAATGGCTCCTACCATTTATACCTTTGCCTTGAGTATTTTGTTTTTCTCTTTCTTCTTTTCAAGTCCAAGCACTTAATCATCACCATGGCATCACCATCATCATGTCATAATCTTCATTTGCTTCACCACTTGTAATGTGCTACCTATCTCATGATTACTTGATAAACTAGATTAGCACTTAGGGTTTCATCAATTCACCAAAACCAAACTAGAGCTTTCAATCTCCCCCTTTTTGGTAATTGATGACAACCCTTTCACAAAGATATGAATTGAAATTCAATTGAATCCATGTTGCTTGCCCAAGCATATTTACCATGTGTAAAAGGATATGGACAAGTTTCATGAACCCCAAATGGTAGCAATTGCTCCCGCTACATATGTGCTAAGAGTTTGGATTGTAGCTTGCACAGATGCTTAGATAGGAAATATAGGAGACAATGTCTACCAAATGATGCTATGGTATAAAAGATGGACCTTTGAAGCGTGATACTAATTGGAGTGCACCATTATACCATCCTTAGCACCATGGTTAGCTTGATACCACTTGGAAACACTTGGAAATAAAATCACTAGATAAACTTATGCATGCTAGATTTTCATTTCATCATTCAAACCTACAACTAGGATACACCACACAAGCATGGATATTGAATTTTAAAACTTGTGCCATGCAAGCAAACATATGAAATGCACATTCAAATGCAGCATACAAGTTCATGAGCTTGCTCCCCCTACTTGTATGCTCAAAATTTTAATTGATCCCTTTCCTTTGTTATATCTCTCCCCTTATGTCAAGTTCTCCCTCTATCACTTATATCTTTATTTCTCTCTCTTTTGTTGTCTTTTCACTATCTTTGTGCACTATTTCTCCCCCTTTGTTATCAATGACCACAAAGGTTTAAAAAGTAGATAGGTTGAGATTATCAATGTCAATCAATGGGGTGAGGATCATTTTCCCAAAATTTGGTCCAATCTAGATCATTTGCCAAAGATATTTAACTCGGTTTGATCCAAGGACAAGATTCTTCACACCTCCAAATAAGGGTTATCTTGTACCATGTTGAGTTAAACACTTATAGCTCATTTTCTAGATCAAACACTAGGTTTACAAGCCGACAAATATGTCATATGCTACCACTAGATCAAGTCAAGCATAGAAGCAATAGTGGTACCATATAATCATTAAATTCATTTGATTTTCATGAATGAGTCTATTAAATGTGAAAGATGTCTAGATGCACTAAACATGTCCTTAGCAAGGATGTATGCAATGCCAATCAACTTTTACCTTGGATTGCTTGAAGGAGAGGCATGTCATATAAATGGGGGTGCATCAACACATATTTGAGAAATCCAATATGTTCAACTCATTCCTTAGCTTACAAAACCTTTTTCATCCAATGGCTTGGTGAATATATCGGCAAGTTGATCTTCAGTGCCTACACTCTCAATGCAAATGTCTCCTTTTTGTTGGTGATCTCTTATGAAATGGTGGTGGACATCAATGTGCTTTGTTCTTGCATGTTGAACCGGATTGTTGGTTAACTTGATTGCACTCTCATTGTCACATAGCAATGGCACTTTCTTGAACTTGATTCCAAAGTCACTCAAAGTGGCCTTCATCCAAAGTACTTGTGCACAACAACTACCAGTGGATATGTATTTGGCTTCGGCGGTTGATAATTCAACACTATTTTGCTTCTTTGATGACCATGAAACAAGTGATCTTCCCAACAATTGACATGTGCCCGAGGTGCTCTTTCTTTCAACCTTGCATCCCGCATAATCCGAGTTGGAGTAACCAACTAGCTCAAACTTTGCTCTTTTGGGATACCACAAACTAACATTTTGTGTATGCTTCAAGTACCTCAATATTCTCTTTGTAGCCTTCAAATGACTTTCTCTTGGTGAGTCTTAAAATCTTGCACACATGCATACACTAAACATGACATCCGGCCTTGATACGGTCACATAGAGTAGGCTTCCAATCATAGACCGATACAATTTTTGATCCATCATATTTCCACTAGCATCACTATCCAAGTTGCCATTTGTTCCCATTGGTGTGCTAATGGCTTTACTATCACTCATGCCAAACTTCTTGATCATGTCCTTTATATACTTGCCTTGACTCACAAATATATCATTATTCAATTGCTTGATTTGAAGGCCAAGGAAGTAACTCAACTCTCCAATCATGGACATCTCAAACTCATTAGCCATCATCTTTCTAAATTCTTCACAAAAATCTTGATTGGTTGATCCAAATATGATGTCATCAACATAGATTTGCAACACAAATAAATCTTTTTCAATCTTCTTGATGAAAAGAGTGATGTCAACCTTGCCCATCATGAACCCTTTAGAGAGTAGGAAGTCCCTCAATCTCTCATACCATGCTCTAGGTGCTTTTTTCAAGCCATACAATACCTTCTTCAACTTATACACATGGTCGGGCTTCTTGTCATCTTCAAAACTGGGAGGTTGCTCAACATATACTTCTTCATTGATGTAACCATTGAGAAATGCACTCTTAACATCCATTTGGTAGAGCTTGATGTTGTGGGCACAAGCATAGGCTAGCAAGATTCTAATTGCTTCCAATCTAGCAACCGGAGCATATGTTTCTCCAAAGTCAAGATCTTCAACTTGTGTGTAGCCTTGTGCTACCAATCTTGCTTTGTTCCTTACTACTATCCCATCTTGATCTTGCTTGTTTCTAAAGACCCATTTGGTTCCAATCACATTGTGTCCCTTTGGTCTCTCCACTAATTCCCATACTTGATTTCTTGTGAAGTTATTCAATTCCTCATGCATAGCATTCACCCAATCAACATCCTTCAATGCTTCATCTATCTTCTTTTGTTCAATGGATGACACAAATGAGAAATGCTCACAAAATGAAGCCAATCTTGATCTAGTTTGCACACCTCTTGAAATATCACCAATGATAGTGTCCAATGGATGATCCCTTGCAATATTTGTTGGTTGGAGCATTGGAACTTGATTTCTTGCACTTGCTTGATCATTGGGTTGAGATGATGTACTAGCCATTTGATCTTGTTCATTGTCATGAGAGCCACTTGTACTAGCTTGAGTTGTATCATCTTGCACATTTGAGTTAGAGAGCACTTGTACTTGATCATCTTCATCATCATTCACTTGTCTAGGCCTCAATTCACCAACATCCATGTTCTTCATGGCATTTGAAAGTTGAATGCCTCTAACATCTTCCAAGTTCTCATTCTCTACTTGTGAACCCTTGGTTTCATCAAATTTAACGTCATGAACTTCCTCAAGAGTACCACTATCCAAATTCCAAACTCTATATGCTTTGCTTGTAGTGGAGTAACCAAGTAGGAATCCTTCATCACATTTCTTGTCAAACTTTCCCAATCTAGTGCATTTCCTCAAGATATAGCATTTGCAACCAAAGACCCAAAAATATGCAATGTTGGGCTTTCTACCATTCAAGAGCTCATATGGTGTCTTCTCTTTCAATGGGTGACAATAGAGGCGGTTGCTACAATAGCAAGCCATGTTGATAGCTTCGGCCTAAAAAGATTGACTCATATTGTACTCACTAAGCATAGACCTTGCCATATCAATGAGTGTTCTATTCTTCCTATCAACAAGGCCATTTGATTGTGGAGTGTACTTGGTCGAGAATTGATGTCTAATTCCAAATTCATCACACAACTCATCAATTCTAGTGTTCTTGAACTCACTACCATTGTCACTTCTAACTCTTTTGATGGTTATTTCAAACTCATTGTGAATGCCCTTGACAAATGATTTAAATGTTGCAAACACATCACTTTTGTCCACTAAAAAGAATACCCATGTGTATCTAGTATAATCATCCACTATCACAAAGCCATATTTGTTACCACCGATGCTAGTGTATTGTGTTGGCCCAAACAAGTCTATGTGCAATAACTCAAATGCTTTACTAGTGCTCATCATGCTTTTCTTAGGATGGTTGTTTCCAACTTGTTTGCTGGCTTGACAAGAGCTATAAAGCTTATCCTTCTCAAACACAACATCTTTCAAGCCTCTAACCAAGTCATGCTTAACCAATCTATTCAATTGTTTCATTCTAACATGACCAAGCCTTTTATGCCATAACCAACCCATGCTAGACTTAGTAAACAAGCATGTAGATAATCTAGCATCACTAGCATTGAAATCAACAAGTATAGATTCTCATTTCTAAAGCCTTTGAAGATCAAGTTAGAGCCATCTACACTTATGATCTCTATATCATCTACCCCAAATATGCATTTGAATCCAAGATCACATAATTGAGCTACAGATAGCAAATTGAAGTTCAAGCTCTCTACTAGCAATATATTGGATATGCTCATGTCATTAGATATTGCAATCTTACCAAGCCCTTTGACCTTACCTTTGCCATTGTTGCCAAATGTGATACTATCATAACCATCATTGCCATTGGTGTTGATTGAGTTGAACATTCTTGCATCACCGGTCATGTGTTGAGTACACCCACTATCAAGAACCCATTGCCTTCCTCTGGCTTTGTAATTGACCTATAAAAGAAGATCAATTCTTTTTAGGTACCCAAACTTGCTTGGGTCTTTGAAGGTTAGTCACTAAGCTCTTCGGTACCCAAATGGCTTTCTTCTTTGAGCCCATCCATGGTTTACCAATGAACTTAGCCTTCACACCATTTGTACCCTTAGTAAGCACATAGAAAGAATCAAGCTTAATGGAGAATACATTAGCATTTTTGCTCTTATTTTTGCATTCATGCTCTTTATGACCAACTTGCTTACAACTAGTGCAAAATCGACCATTGTTCTTCACAAAACTAGTCTTGTGAGGAGCAAAAGTCGCCTTGCCTTTCTTGGGGGTATAGCCTAATCCCTCTTTGTAGAGAGAAGCTCTTTGGCTACCTAAGCACATAAGCAAGCGGTCCTCACCACCATAGGCCTTACCCAAGGTGTGAGTGAGCTTATTGACCTTCTTCTTGAGGTTCTCATTCTCAACCATTAGTGAGGTATCACAAGTGAGACCATCACTACTAGATGAGGTGGAAGTAGAAGTACTACAAGAAGGGTTAGCGAGAGGAACAATGATAGGCATAGATAATGATTCATCAATTATATCACAAGTTAAGCCTACATTGCAAGTTTCAACGTGCTTCTTTTTATTTTGCTCATCAAGCAAAGAGGAATGAACCTTTTCAATCTTTTTGTGAGCCTTGCCAAGCTTCTCATGGGCTTCCTCTAGCCTCTCATGAGATGCATTGAGCTCATCAAAGGCTTACTTAACGGCTTTTAGTTCCTTATGAAAGCTTTTGCATTCCCTTCTCTTGATGTCAAAGTGATCCTTAGCATCTACTAGCATGTCAAATAGTTCATCCTTAGTAGGTTCATCATCATCACTATCACTATCATTTTTATTTTCATTATCATGTTCTTCATCACTTCCATCATCACAAATTTGTACCTTTGTGGCCTTAGCCATGAAGCATGATGGAGTGTCGAAGAGAGAAGACTTCTCATTGATTGTAATGCTTGCAAGTGCCTTCTTCTTGGTGGTCTTGTCATCATCACTATCATCATGATCACTTGAGGAAGCATCACTATCCTAATGACCACATATGAACCACCCTTCTTTTTCTTGAAGGTCATATTGTCCTTCTTCTCTCTCTTTTTCTTCTTGTCCTTCTTCTTGTTCTTGTTGTTGTCATCATCATTGTCGCTATTGTATGGACATTGAGCAACAAGATGATCTTTACTTCCACATTTGAAGCACCTTCTTGACTCTTCTTTGTTCTTGGATGAAGATTTCTTTCTTCTAGCATGGTGCCCTTTCTTCATCATGAACTTGCCAAATTTCTTGACAAAAAGAGCCATCTTCTCATCATCATCATCATCCCATGAGCCATCATCTTCACTTGATGTATCTTGCTTTGCCTTGCCCTTGGATGATGTGGCCTTGAATGCCACACTCTTCTTCTTCTCATCCTTCTTCTCATCTTTCTTCTCCTTCTTTTCTTCCTTCTCATCATCATCTCTATATGTATCATCGGTCATTATATCTCCTAACACTTGGTTTGGTGTCATGGTGTCCAAACCACTCCTCACTAGAATAGTGACCAATGTGCCAAATCTTGAAGGCAAGCATCTCAAGAACTTGTGGGAGAAGTCCTTGTCCTTCACCTCTTCTCCAAGTGCTTTGAGATCATTACAAGCACTTGAAGCCTATGAAACATCTCCGGCACACTCTCATCCACCTTCATCTTGAAGCTTGCAAACTTCTCTTTGAGAATGTATGCCTTTGCACCCTTCACGGCTTGAGTGCCCTCAAATAATTCTTCCAACTTCTTCCAAGCCTCATGAGCCATCTCAATATTTTTGATTTGCTCAAATGTTCTCTCATCAATTACATCATGAATGTCACTTAGAGCAATGCCATTGTTTTGGAGAAGCACTTCTTCGGCCGTGGTGGGATTCTCCAGATCACCAATCTCAATTTTGGTTTCTACTACCTTCCACACTTTTCTATTGATTGACTTGATATGTGTGGTCATCTTTGATTTCCAATATGGATAATTTGTGCCATCAAATTGGGGTGGCTTCTTGGTGTTGTTGATTTGAGTCATTTTTTCACCGAAGGTTGTTAAGCCTCAAATCACGGTGACCTCAGCTCTGATATTACTTGAAAGATCCTAATGGCTAGAGGGGGGGTGAATAGCCTATTAAAAATTTCTACAACAACACTTAACAAACCGGTTAGATAATTATGAGGCGAAGCAAGTGTTGCGCTAGCCTACTAAAATAGCAAGCCACTTACCACAATTCTAGTTTATATAGTTTCTATCCACACAATAGCTATAACGCTACACTAAGTTAGTATGCTCTCAAAAGCTAACTAAAGAGCCATGCTAACCAAACTAACAAGCTCTCACAACTAGCTACACTAAAGAGCTTGACAACTAGTTTGTGATAATGTAAAGAGAGTGAGCAAGAAGGTTATACCGCCATGTCAAGGAAGGAGCCAATCAATCACAAGAATGAATAACAATGAAGACCAATCATCTTGGAACCAAACTAGAGCTGTCAACAGCAGCCATGATCGGCCAGAAGGACCCAAGTCTGGTCAAAATCGCCGCCGTCGGCCAGGCCACATCATGGCCGCTGTTAATGAACCTCGCGCCAAGCACAACTATGATGAGCAATACAAGAAGATCCTCGATGGCCTGTGCCCTCTCCACAAGAATGCCAAACATAAGATGAATGACTACCTCGGCTTGCCTAAGGAGTTCTAGGATAAAAAGCTAGACAACGACACCAACGATGGAGTCGGAGGCTACCGACCACCTGGGGGCAATAACAATGCCTTCTAGGACCATGATAAGGTGGTTGCCACCATCTTCGGGGGCCTCACCTCCACCAAGAGCAGAAGAGAATGGAGGCTCGCTGCCCGGTGGGGGCTCGCCGTCACTACGGAAGATGCCACCACCAACCCTAGCTATCGCCCATGGTCCGAGGTCCCCATCATCTTTAGTAGGGCCAACCAATGGGCGGACATCCCCTACACAGGGCATTTCCCCCTCATCCTTGATGCAACCATCCATCAAGTGCTTTTTAGAAAAGTGCTCATCGACGGTGGGAGCGCTCTGAATCTTCTCTTCGCCGAAGCCCTAAAGGAGTTGGGCCTCGGTATAACAGATCTCACACCATCAGACTCCTTCTAGGGTGTGGTACCTGGCAGGGCATCGAAACCACTTGGAGAGATCACCCTACTAGTATAGTTCGGCATGGCAAGCAACTACCATGTCGAGCACATCAACTTCTACGTCGCTGACTTCAACACCGCCTACCATGCCATACTTGGTCGGCCAGCTCTGGCCAAGTTCACGGCTGTACCGCACTACGCTTATCTGGTGCTGAAGATGCCTTTGCCTGTAGGAGTCCTAGCCTTGTAGGCCAACCTCTCCATCGCCTATGCCTACGAGACAGAGAGTCTCGCTCTCGCTGAAGCCACCAACCTCTCCATCCAGATGGCCAGTGTGGTCACCGACACCAAGACGGTGCCCACCGATGACCTAGAGATCCCATCACTGGAGCCACCTCATGCCTCTGCCAAGTCCAAGGAAACCAAGGAGGTCGGCCTTGGCCTTGATGACCCCTCCAAGACCATGAAGATTGGGGCTCACCTCGACCCCAAATAGGAAAGTGCGCTCATCTCCTTCCTATGTGCCAATGCCGATGTGTTTGCTTGGAAACCTACAGACATGCCGGGGGTACTGCGGGAGAAGATCGAGCACTCCTTGAATGTCTCGCCGACCGCCAAACCGATCAAGCAGAAACTCTGCCAATTCATGCCAGACAAGAAGGAGGCTATTAGGGTAGAAATAAAATGGCTCCTAGCTACCGGATTCATAAAAGAAGTGTATCATTCTGAGTGGTTAGCAAGCCCTGTTCTCATTCAAAAAAAGAATAAAGAATGGAGAATGTGTGTTGATTACACTGATCTTAACAAACACTGCCCTAAAGACCCCTTCGGTCTGCCTCGGATAAATGAGGTTGTAGACTCCACCGCTGGCTATGAACTACTCTCCTTCCTTGATTGTTACTCTGGCTATCACTAGATCTCCCTCAAGGTAGAAGACCAGATCAAGACGTCGTTCATCACGCCCTTCAGTGCGTACTGCTACACCACCATGTCCTTCAGCCTCAAGAATGTTGGGGCAACTTATCAAAGGGCCATCCAGATGTGCCTTGATCAATAGATCAGCTGCAATGTCAAATCTATTATTGATGATGTTGTCGTCAAGTCCAAGACCACCGATGATCTTATCGCCGACCTCGAAGAAACTTTCACCAACCTAAAAAGTTACCGATGGAAGATGAACCCTTCAAAGTGCATCTTTAGAGTTCCATCCGGTATACTGCTAGGCTACATCGTCAGTGCACGTGGCATCGAACCCAACCCCAACAAGGTCTCCACCATCACCAACATGAAATGGCCAACATGCGTCAAGGATATATAGAAGCTTGTAGGCTGCATGGCTACATTAAGCCGCTTCATATCGCATGATGAGGACATCACTCCATCAGATGTACCTGCTGATCCTCCAACCATCATGCAAGGTCCAATGACCCAGGCTTGAATGCGTCAACTCAATTTAGAGGTGAGCTCGTTCTTAAGCGATCCTTTTTATACTTTTGAGAATAGACTACTACCTAATGATGTTATCTTGCTTAGAAACATTGGAGAGGGTCATAAAGGACTTAGAGGACGTGGTGGAGGCAAATATGACCAGCAAGGATGTCCAACAGGAACCGGAGGCCCGGTCCAACATGATTTCGAGTCTGCCTCAGCCTCCAGGACCAGTCTGCCTTAAACTGGTCACCCAGGACGCATCCGGACTCTGTTTCTGACAATCCACATATGGATGGAAAGATAATTTGATAAGGAAGCCAATCCAAGTGGTCTCATGTAAAAATCTCTTCGGAATCAACGGGAATCATCAAAACAATTTAGCATCCAGAATCTACCAGGGTGCTACGACACCGTCTTTTGGTCCGTTGGACCGTATATCGTGTTTGGGCCCATTAGGGGGCACGTCTAGGGTAGGTGACGACCCTAAGACCTTTATAATCATATGCCGCCATTGTCATTAGGTTTTGGGTTTTGCTTAGATTATTTTATCAAGAATAGTTTCGCCGTTCATCAGTTTGTGAAACCCGAACTTTGAGAGATTAATCATTCATCGGCAATTTGGTTGTGTTCTTTCTTGTTCTTGCTTGTGTTCTTCGTTGCACAGATAGGGATTAGCCTTCTTGGTGAGGTCAACCTAGTCCAAGACTCGGTTGATAACTAGAGGAGCTATGGTGCTAAGATTGTAGGGTTCGATCTTTTGATCTAAAGCCGAATCGGTGTGTCATTCTCCGCCACAATGATAGTTACCACCACCTGACGAAAGATCGGGATCCCTGTTCCCATTATCGCACCTCAGCGAAAAAGGGCTACCATTCTTCAAACTCCTCAAGGCCTCCAAGCATTTTTCTAGGTCGGAGGAGGCAGACATAGCTTTCAAGCAGCTCAAGCTGTTCCTAACAAAGCCTCCAATCATGATGGCGCCATAGCCAGATGAAACTCTCCTGATCTACATCGCCGCTACTTCTTTTGTCGTCAACATAGCCATTGTGGTCGAATGCGAGGAGGCTAGGCATGCCCATAAGGTGCAACGTCCGATGTACTTCATCAGCGAGGTTCTTAACAAGCCCAAGACTCATTACCCTCAGGTCCAAAAGCTACTATACGCCATCCTGATTACGTCGTGCAAGCTCTGCCACTACTTCGAGTATTACAAGATTGCCGTGGTCACTAAGTTCCCTCTAGGGGACATTCTTTGCAACAAAAAGGCCAACGACCACATCATAAAGTGGTCTATCAAGCTTGGCACTTACTCCATTGAATTCAGAAGCAGGCCTACCATCAAGTCTCAGGCGCTTGCTGATTTCATCGCTGAGTGGACCAAGATTCAAGAGCCCATCGCTGCTACTTGCCCCAAGCACTGGGTGATGTACTTTAACGGTGCTCTCAACATCAATGGTGCTGGTGTGGGCATTCTGTTCATCACACCGACCAAGGATAAGCTCCGATATGTTCTCCGAATATATTTTCCGGCCTCCAACAACACCGCCAAATATGAAGCATGTCTCCACGGACTCTGTATAGCCGTTGAGCTTGGTGTTAAATGCATCATGGTATACGGAGACTCCGCGCTGGTCATCAACCAGCTCAATAAAGATTAGTGCTGCTCCAGTGAGAAGATGGATGCATACTGTGCTAAAATTAGGAAGCTTGAAGGGAAGTTCTACGGTATCAAGTACGACCATGTGGTATGCAATCAAAATCAGCTCGCCGACAACCTATCCAAGTTAGGCTCCTCTCGCGTCACAATTCTACCGGGGGTCTTCATTCAAGATCTTCTGGTGCCATCCATTAAGGAAGATAAGGAAGTTCAGGAAGTTTCCCCCACCGAGCAGTTGGTACTTATGGTACCTTCGCCGACCGCCGATTGGAGGGAACAGTTCATCAAGTACCTCACCAGTGCCAAAGTACCCACCAACAAGACTAAAACCAAACGCCTAATCCATCGAAGCAAGCATTACATGCTGGTGGACGGCAACTTCATGAGGAAAAGTGTCAAGGAAGGGATACTACAGAAATGCATCACCTAAGAAGAGGGAGTGAAGCTACTTCTCAAAATTCACTCTGGTTCCTGCGGCAACCATGTGGCCTCGAGAAACCTGGTCAGCAAAGCTTTCTGACCTGGTTTTTAGTGGCCCATGGCCATCTCTAATGTAGAAGACCTCGTCCGACATTGTGAAGGATGCCAATTTTTCATCAAGCAAATACATGTGCCGGCACAAGAGCTATAGACCATCCTAGCTTCCTGGCCCTTCGCATGCCTAGGGACTAGATATGATTGGGCCTTTCAAGCCAGCGTCAGGTGGTTTCTAGTACATATACGTCACCATCAACAAGTTCTCCAAGTGGATCGAGTATAAACCGCTCATCTCAGCTACTGTAAAGAAAGCAGTCGAGCTCTTCGAAGATATCATCCACAGATTCAGTCTCCCGAACAGCAATATCACCGACCTTGGAACTACATTTATTGGCCATCACTTTTGGGACTTCTGCGAAGACCGATGCATCTCCATCAAATACGTCTCCGTTGCCCATCCTAGAGCCAATGGCCAGGTCGAACGGGTGAACGGCATGATCCTTGATGCCCTCAAAAAGAGGCTATGTCAGAAAGAAGAAAAGCATTCGGGTAGATGGCTCAAAGAGCTACCAGCTGTGGTCTAGGGACTATGCACTCAAGCTAGTTGTAGCACCAGTGTGTCTCCATATTTCATGGTCTATGGCTCAAAAGCCATACTACCGGTGGATATTGCCTTCTGAGCACCTAGGGTGGAAAATTACGATGAAGAGCAAGCCGCAGCTGTTCGGACAGAGGACATCGACAGGGCTGAGGAAGAACGCCTAATCACCTGTGTCCACATAGCCAAATATCTAGAAGGCTTGTGGAGGTACTACAACCACAACATCAAAGGTCATTCATTTGCTATCGGCGACCTCGTTCTCCATAGAAAACAAAAAACCAAAGGGATGCACAAGCTCTCCTCCCCCTAGGAAGGGCCTTACGTCGTTAAAGAGGTTACCTGACTAGGGTCTTATCACCTATGTGACTTAGATGGAATCAATGTCCCAAACTCATGGCACGTTGAGCACCTTATATGTTTCTATCCTTGAAACACTTTAGATATGTATTCTTCCCTCCATGATGAATAAAGTTTTTGTCGCCATAATTTATCTCCATTATTTCTCCATTATGGTTTAATCTCCACTTACGGTCGCCGAGCTCTAAGCTACTCCATAATGAACTCCAAAAAGAAATCGCCATAACTACGCCGACCATGTTTCTCCAAATCTCCAACGTTTTCGCCGAATGAGTTTCTCCAAATCGCTGATCGCATTTCTCCAAATCTCCAACATTTTCGCCGAACAAGTTTCTCCAAATCACCGATCATGTTTCTCCAAATCTCCAATGTTTTCGCCGAACAAGTTTCTCCAAATCGTCGATCACGTTTCTCCAAATCTCCAACGTTTTCACCGAACAAGTTTCTCCAAATCGCCGATCACGTTTCTCCAAATCTCCAACGTTTTCACCGAACAAGTTTCTCCAAATCATCGATCATGTTTCTCCAAATGTCCAACGTATTCCACCGAATAGGTTTCTCCAAATCGCTGAACACTTTTCTCCAAATCTCCAAGATATTTCACCGATCAACGAGCAGCATACGTCTTGTTCTGCACTCTATGGAGAAGACCCAACCTCCAATCTCTCGCTACACATGCTACAGGCTCCACGCTTTGCGTTATGGGTGGTTGGCTATGGTTCCTTGGTGATGCCTATTCCTCCTACATGTGCACAGGCTTTGCGCTCGACATTATGGACTATGAGCTAGCCAAGGTCAAGAGCTTAGTAAAGAACTAACTGCTCGGACGCCACTTATACTATGTTTATCTCCAAGTTATGTTGCTAACCACTAAGCAGCACATGTTCTGCTCTGCGCTCTATGGAGAAGGCCCAATCTCCGATCTCTCCCTACACGTGCTACGGGCTCCGCACTCTACGTTATGGGTGGTCAGTTGCGGTTCCTTGGTGATGCCTGTTCCTCCTACATGTGCACGGGCTCCATGCTCGATGTTATGGGCTATGGGCTAGATAAGCCCAAAGAGTTCAGTAACAAACTAACTGCTCGGACGCTACTAATACTATGTATAATTGCGTTGGGGTTATTACTACAACGATTCTTCACCACAAATACCAGCAAACTACATAAACATGCACTTTATAACATTTATACACATACATAAATGTTTTCTACACTCGCGCGCGCTCTAATTACCCTCTCTAGATGTTACAGAGCATACTCTCCAAGCAGATCACTGAGCTTTGCCATCGCCCTCTGTCTCGCCGAATAGGTCAATGTCATCGGCTAGCTTCTTCGCCGCATCCTCCACCTCATCCTCCTGCTACTGGTGCTTTGCCTCGCCCATCCCTTCGGTGAATCCGGCTCCTATTGCCTAAAGGTCCATGGCTAGGTAGTGCGATCGGACCATCACAAGGGCATGAGTAATGGTAGTAACAATAGTGTCGTGGTTGAAGCTCTTTAAGTTCTCCCACGCCATCTTGCACCTCTTGATGATGGAGTTTGAACACAGCGGCCTACCATCAGGCTGAGGAGCCACTTCTAGGTCGACGTAGTCAAGCACCGGTTTGACTCCAGTGACTACGGTGTCGAACTTCTCCCCTTGGGTCCTGACCTCCTGCACCAGCACATCAAATTGTGCCTTGACCCTACGACAGTAGTCTGCAAGCATTACAAGGTTCCATCAAGCAAGGAAACTACTTCAGCAGTAACTCTAACTAGGAAGTACTCACCGTTCAGCTCCTCGGCCAATTTGTCTGCTCACCCTGTCTCCTTTGCCTTCTCCTCTCGGAGTTGTTTGATGGCTTGGCGTAGCTGGCCGAGCTCCGTATCTTGCACTATAAGCACAACAGTCATCACCAAAAATATGGCTATTCAACAATACAAAAGCACATTCGCCGATACGCCATACCTGCTTTCTACTTGAATATGCTTCTAAGCTGCTTGGACTTCTGCTCTAGTTGCATGGAAGCATTCGCTAGCTGCTCGGACTTGCCCCACAGCTGCTTGGACATAGCCGCTGGCTGCTTGAACAGGACCCCCTTCTGGTATTCTAGGTCCCGTGTGTTGGACTCAGCAAGGTCTCGTTCGCGCTGGGCCCTTTGGATGTTTCTCTCCATCAGCTTCATCGCCTCTTTGAGTTTTTCATTCTCCTCGGTGAGGGGCTCCATCCTCTTGATCAGCTAGTGTAGCTGCTCGGCAGTATGAGTTATCCCCTGCAAACACATAATTACAATGATGAACTCTGATCTCTAATGTCAAAGACGAGCACTCTAGATGTAGTACTGACCTCAATTTGTTTCATCACTCTGACAAGGGTGGACTTCAATCTCCTCAACTCCCTAGTGGTGTCCTCCTCCTCAACAACCACCACCTCATCGCCGCACTTGTGGAGGATTCGAACAGATTGGGGTCGAGGTTCATCACGCTCGATGACTTCCACCTTGTCCTCCTCCACCGTAGTTGGAGGCACCACCTAGGGGCTCGGTGGCCAGATAACGTGTCCGACCATGCCCTCCGACACCTCAGACAACGTCGTCTACTCCTCCGACACCATAGGCCTCTCCGCTTCGAGTGTCAGTGCAGCATCGATGGCTCTAGACTCTGCTCCCAAAGACCCAGCAGTCTCTGTCGTCATTTTGGGCATCGTTGCTGACTCATTCGCCGTCGACGCCAACTTATTGCCACCACCAAGTTCACCAATAGCCGTGGTTGACTCCATGGTAGACCGCCGAGCACCCAAGGACTCTAGGATGGGGTCTACCGGCACCTCCTCCGCTCCGAGACTAGCCTTCATTTGCTCGACAGTCTAGATAGGCAGGGTTGGATCCTCCACACGCCTTGCACTACATCAGATCAGCTTGTCAGACACCAAAAAAACTAAGGAACGACGGCAAAGTAACTCTAAGGCAAGGATACTTATGGTTTGGTCTACCGGTACAATTTCTTGAACCGGCGCTGCCTACTCGAGCCCCTAGGCGTGGCCATGGGGTTGACTCCCGTGCTCTGGGGTGGAGGTCCTGCCTTCTCCACCATCGGCCTCTCCTCTACCCGCCATTCTAGGACTTACTCCGCCCATCGCTCTAGGACTTCCTCCGCCCACCGCTCTAGGATTCCCTTTGCCTACTGCTTGAGGACTCCCATCACCTATGGCTTGGGGACTCCCGTCGCCTACTGCTCGGTGACTCCCCTCACCCATAGCTCGGGGATTTCTTCGCCTCTCTTTGATCGTACCTCTGCGCGCGTGTTGCGTGGAGGCACCTTCATGCCCGGTGGAGGAGCAGCTAGAACTTCATCGTCATCCGACCACTCGGACATCATGGTACTCCATGTCCAAGTGGTCTGGTCACCACCAAGCGAGATGCCGCCTGGCTTGAAGGGAGTGGCACCCACCATATTTCTCTTCTTTTGGGTCGGCTCGTCTGCCGCTGCCCTCTTCCCTCAGATTTTCTCCGACACCAAGGATGGACTCTCCGACGAGATGCTAATGGTTTCCTCCTCAGGCTATGTCTATGGCTGAGCATCTATCACCTACGGCCAATCACCCCTCAGCATGCTCGAGAAGTACACCACTCTTTTTGGTGAATGGATCTTCGCATAAGTAAATCAGCCCACTGCTCGGCAATGATAGAGGATAAAAAGCAACAAGAACACACAACTAAGATATTTACCTAGGGAGGCAGATTCTTATAGTTAAAGGGCCTTGTATATCCTGACATGCTGAATGAGGCAAACAGAGCGAATAGCTCTGCAGCCCGCTCTTGCACAACATCCCTCGACAGCATCTTCGACCTCTTCCGGGTACCATCGGTCTCCCCCTTGAACTCAAAGGCACGGTGGGCCCTCTCCTTGCAAGGCTAGACATGGCACACTATGAAGCTCGCCACCACTAGTCCACCATTGGTCTTCACGCCCTTTATTAAGCCAAGGAGCTTGCTCACTTTCTCCATATCAGCGCTGCTTGGCACCTCCAACCAGCTCTTCTAGCTCTCTGGGATGTGGTTGGCGTCGCAGTGGATGGCAGGGTGGATTTGCTTCATATAGAACCACCTGGCGTTCCACCCCTTCAGCAATGTTTTTAGCGGCACAGTAAGGTACTTGCCCGCCATTCCATCACGCAGCTGAAGATACACTCCACTGACCACCTTGGAACCACCGCCGCCTCTCTTCTTTAGCCAGAATAGGTGGCAGAAGTGGATGAAATGGGGAAGGATTTTGAGAAATGCCTCACAGAAATGGATGGAAATAGATATGTCCAATATTGTGTTTGGGTGGAGGTTGCATAGACTGACTCTCCAAAATTCCAACAAATCCCTCAAGAATGGGTGAATAGGAAATCCCAACCAACGCCAAAAATAATCTTCAAACACTACAGCTTCGTCGGTATGAGGCATGGGGAATGGCTCACCGAAGGCCGACCGCCATCTGATGGTGACGCGGTCAGGCAGAACGCCCGCCTCCACCAATCTGTTGAGCTTTGCCTCTCCCATTCGTGATGGCACCCACTCTTCATCACACCGGATTTCGGCGCTCGCCTTCTAGGGGCTCATCTTCTTTGGTTTTGTAGCTCCCTTCTTCGGTGCCATCTCTCAGATCTGGTTAGGGTTTGGCGGTGGAAGCAAGTGTAGATGTGAATCTAGAAATGCGAGGGCTGACGAGGAAGATGAAATGACAAAGTGGCAAAGGTAGGAGCGCGTGGTGCGGCGGCGCAGTTATAAAGCACTCCCCCCACCTTTTCGCATTCGAGGGTTTTTGGGAAACCGTTCCCTTGATTTGTGCTTCTCTGAATTCTCCATAGCAGCATGGTGGGCCATTACCTAGGCCTTCGTGTAAACCGTGTCCCATATCACCGATTTATCTTCGCAATTTGTTACACCTCACCGAATATTCGCTAACTTCTCTGCCAACCGTTATGGCTCAATAATTACTACTGTACAGCCGTTACGCTGGTTTTTTCTCCATGATTTTGTTTTCTCTAGGATTTCCTCTTGTGGCTCTGGGACTGCGTCAGCATTACATCTTGGTTCCTCACTGCATTTGGGATTTTTCTTCAGTTGACTGATATTTCTGACCTTGGCACTACGTGACCATGTCACCTACTATTAGGCTCGGGGACTAAGTGGGCACATTTCACCTTGCGGTGAATGTGC
Source organism: Miscanthus floridulus (assembly GCF_019320115.1). NCBI lineage: Eukaryota > Viridiplantae > Streptophyta > Magnoliopsida > Poales > Poaceae > Miscanthus > Miscanthus floridulus. Next base: position 106,285,937 of record NC_089581.1, read on the forward strand.
TTTTTCTCATTTTGGGGCTATGCCCGGGGACTAGCTACCTGCTCTTCTAGTCTTCTACTTTTATTCTACTTTGGACCCTGGCACCACATGACTACGTCATCTACTGTCAGGCTTAGGGACTAAGTGGGCATACTTCACCTTGCAGTGAATGTGTTTGCTTTATTCTAAAAGACTCCGCGCCTCTTGAAGCTAAAGAAGACTATCTCCTTTTCTCATGGTCGGACTCTAAGTGGGCACACTTGGTCTACTATGAAGAAATTTTCGATTCTGAACTTGAGCTCCTTACACCCTTATGGCAAGTCATACTTGGGTTATACTGCTCAGCGACGGTTCATGCTGCTCGAAAACTGCCCGCAACTGCTCGGCAACTCATCACGGTGGTTGGACCATGAGTTTGACTGCTCGGATTTGTTCACACCTGCTCGGACAAGCTCAAGATGGCATTGCACAATGGGTACAAGGCGCTCGGGGACTAGCTGTGGGGGTACAACCCAGGATACCCACTATAGACCACATGGGTTGCGCCCCTATGGGGGGCCTAGCCCACAAGACGAAGCCTTGCGGGGCATGACTCTGCTCGACATCTCCTGCAAGACACCGGGAAGATATCCTGAAGATAATATGAGATCTGTTAGGATATATATGATCCCAAGATTCTTGTAATCTGTTGTTACTTTTTGGTTATCTCTCAGATCTAACAGACTTGTAACCCTGCCCCGGACTATATAAGGTGGGCACGGACCCCCTCCAAACTCATGTAATATCATACGATAGCCAATACAAACCAACAGACCATAGGAGTAGGGTATTATGTCATACTGATGGCCTAAACCTGTCTAACTCATGTGTTTCTATTGCCTTCTTGTCCTTGATTACACGCCTATCTACCGATCAATCTACCTTTGTGGGATACCCCTCGGAGGACTACCGATGATATTCTATCGACACTCGATGATGTGAGCTCAATGCTAGCCAGTGCATGCCCTTAGAGCGACCCAACAAGGATGCGTCAGTACACTAGGCACCACAAGGCAGTAGGCAACGCACCGTGGTCCTAGTGCATCAGCGCCTCAGTTGCAATCATGACACGCGTGACACCCTCGACGCCCACAAACATACCCACGACGACCTGAGAGAGGGAGCTAGCCATGGCTATCACCCTCATCATGGCGGATGCTACAACAGCAGTGAGGATAGAAGGCCAAGCCTTGGCCTGTCGGGGCCTCAGGACTTTGGCCGACACATCCTCAATGCTGTCTTCCCACCAAGGTACCAACCAACAACAAACATCCCAAAGTACTCTAGGGAAATGAACCACAGACTATGGCTCAAGGATTATTGGCTTGCCTACCAAGCCGGTGGAGTGGATAATGAAGATTTCATTATCCGCAACCTTCCATTGTTCTTGGCCGATTCAGCGTGAACATGGTTGGAACACCTTTCGCCCAACAGAATCAAAAGTTGGGTGGACCTGAAAGAGATCTTCATGGGAACTTCCACGACACATACAAGTGCCTTGGGAACCCATGGGATCTCAAGAACTACCAACAGAAGGCCAGAGAAACCCTTTATGGGTACATCTGGCGCTTCTCCCGGTAGTGCAACGAGCTGCCTAACATCGCTGATGCTAACATTATAGGAGCTTTCTTGTCTAGGGCCAGCTATGAGTCCCTAGTTCACAAGCTAGGATGTAAGGGCCCACAAACCACCAAGGAGCTCTTTGACATTGCCACTAGCCATGCCTCGGGCGAGGAGGTGGTCAGAGCGATCTTATACCGCCTCTAGGGCAAGGCAACACGAGACGAGGACGCCTATGAAGGCACCTCTAACCGTCCCATCAAGAAGAAGAACAAGCAGTAGCGTGAGGACTTGCTCGTGGCCATCGCCAACCATAGGGGGTGTCAGAAGCCCATAGAGGGCACTCTAAACCACTTTGAGAAGCTACTCGAGGGGCCATGCCTGAACCATGCTTTCCCCATCAAGCATCTGTACAAGGACTGTGACCTCATGAAGCGGTTCTTGTCTAGAGGCTCCAACAAAGGCGAGCACAAGAAGGACCCTGACCCAACCATGGACGATGCCAAGGAGAAGGATGGTGGCTTTCCGATGTCGGACAGCTGCCTCATGATCTTCAGAGGGTCGGCAACCTACGACTCCAAGCATCGTCAGAAGCTCGCACGCCGTGAGGTCTATACGATAAAGCCGACCACACCTACCTTCCTCTGATGGTTGGATAGTGACTTAACCTTCGATTGGACCAACCACCTAGAGAGCATCCTGCTCATGGTTGACCTGATCATCAGCACAAAGCGGCTCACCAAGGTACTGGTGAATGGAGGCAGCGGCCTCAACATCATGTGCGCCAAGATGCTCGATGGTATGAGCATCGATCGAGCACACATCCAACCGACTGGAGCACCTTTCCATGGCATCATGCTTGGAAAGCAGGCCATGCCACTTGGGTAGATCGATCTGCCCATTACCTTTAGGGGTCCATCCAACTATAGGATAGAGACCCTCACCTTTAAAGCGGTTGGGTTCCACAGAACCTACCACGCCATCCTAGGACAACCATGCTACGTGAAGTTCATGGCCGTCCCCAACTACACCTACCTAAAGCTAAAGATGTCAGGCCTAGGCGGGGTCATCACCATCGGCACCTCCTTCCAGTGCGCCTACGAGTGTGAGGTTGAGTGCTACGATCATGCCACGGTAATCGTCGCCTCCAGAGAGCTCATGGCCATCAGGAAGGAGGTCACCGAAGAAGCACCTGACCCCAAGCGGTCATCTAGGTCTTTCGAGCCAGTAGAGGGTGCCAAGGATGTCCTCATAGACCCTGGAAGCCCTGAGGGCAAAATGGTGCGCATTGGCACCACACTTTCCTCCAAATAGGAAAGCACGCTTGTCGGCTTCCTCCGCGCCAACAAAGACATCTTCGCATGGAAACCCTCGGACATGTCGAGCATTCCAAGGGAAGTCGCTGAGCACACCTTGAAGATCCATCTAGTCTCCAAGCCAATGAAGCAACGCCTACGTCGCTTTGACGAGGGGAAACACAGGACCATCGATGAGGAGATCACAAAGCTTTTGGCAGCTAGATTCATCAAGGAAGTGTACCACCCTTAGTGTTTAGCCAATCCTATTCCTGTATGAAAGAAGTGTGGGAAATGGAGGATGTGTGTTGACTACATGGGTTTCAACAAAGCATGCCCAAAGGATCTGTTTCCTTTGCCGCACATACACCAAATAGTTGACTCTACCTTAGGGTGCGAAACCCTCTGCTTCCTTGATGCGTACTCCGAGTAGCATCAAATTATGATGAAAGAGACTAACTAGCTCACGACATCTTTTATCACCCCCTTTGGATCATTTTGCTACATCACAATGCCTTTTGGTCTGAAGAACGATGGGGCTACGTATCAGTGTTGTATGCTCAAGTGTTTTGGAGACCTCATCGGGTAGACTATTGAGGCCTATGTGGATGACATCGTGGTCAAGTCCAAATGGGCTGACCGGCTCATAGCTGACCTTGAGCAGACCTTCGCAAAACTCTGAGCAAATGGCATTAAGCTCAACTCCGAGAAGTGCGTTTTTTGGGTCCCGAGGGGTATGCTGCTTGGTTTCATCATCTTTGAGCGTGGCATTGAAGCCAACCCAAAGAAGATCTCAGCTATCACAAGGATGGGCCTAAGTTAGAACATGAAGGGGGTACAACGAGTTATAGGGTGCCTCGCCGCACTCAGTCGCTTCATCTCACGCCTCGACGAATGAGGTCTCCCCATTTATCAACTTTTGAAGAAGGTTGACCACTTTGAATGGACGCCCGAGGCCCCAGGAAGCACTTGACATGGTCATGCAGCTTCTGATGAAGGCCCTGATCCTAGTTCCTCCGACCATTGGAGAACCCCTTCTGCTCTACATTGCGGCCACCATGCAAGTGGCCAGCGCTGCCCTAGTAGTAGAGCAAGAAGAAGAGGGGCACACCCTCAAGTACAATGCCCTATGTACTTCATTAGTGAGGTCTTATCTGACTCTAAGACCTGCTACCCCTAGATCCAGAAGCTCCTATACGCCATCCTCATTGCCAAGAGGAAGCTACGCCACTACTTTGAGTCACATCTAATGACAGTCGTGATGCCTTCCCCTCGGCAAGGTCGTCTAAAACTAGGATGCCACAGGAAGAATTGTGAAGTGGGCACTCGAGCTGATAGATCAGGGCATTATGTATCCCTCCTGGACAGCCATCATGTCTTAGGTGTTGGCTGATTTCATCATAGAGTGGACCGAGGTCCAAATGCCACCAGCGGTCGTTGACCAGGTGTACTGGATGATGTACTTCGATGGATCACTGATGATGAAAGGCGCTAATGTGGGGCTAGTCTTCATTTTGCATCTTGGGGTACGCATGAGGTACATGGTTTGCCTCCATTCCCCTCCTCCAACAATGTGGCCGAATATGAGGCTCTCATCAACGGCCTACGCATCGCCATCGAGTTGGGCATCTAACGCCTTGATGTCCGGGGCGACTCCCAGCTGGTCATCGACTAAGTCATGAAGGAGTTAGGCTAACACAATGCCAAGATGGCTACATACTACCAAGAAGTCCACTAGCTGGAGGACAAGTTCAACGGTCTCAAGCTCAACCACATTCCAAGGCGTCTCAATGAGGCGGCTGATGCGCTGTCAAAAGCGGCATTCTGTCAAGAGTCAGTGCCAATAGGCATCTTTGCCAGTGATCAGCACAAGCCCTTGGTTCACTATGAGGGGTCAGAACAAGCCGATGATGATCCGCCTGCCCTGGGCTCGGGGGCTAACCAGCCATCGGCTCCATCAGACCCTGAAGTCATGGAGCTCAAAGAGGACCCAGCAATAGGGATCGACCCTCTAGTGGACTGGAGGATGCTCTACCTCAACTACCTCTTTCGTGAGGCACTACTGACTGACAAGACGGAGGCTTGATGGCTTGCACATTGCACCAAGTCCTTCGTCCTTGTGGAGGGTGAACTCTACAAGCGAAGCCACACCGGGATCCTACAGTGCTGCATCCCCATCGAACAAGGGAAGCGTTTGCTAGGCGATATCCATGGAGGGGTCTATGGTCACCATGCTATGCCTAGAACCCTAGTCTGAAACATGTTTCGACAAGGCTTCTACTGGCCAACCGCAATAGCTAATGCCGAGCAAATTGTGCGCACCTATGAAGCGTGTCAGTACTACGCTCGGCAGATTCACCTACTAGTCCAAGCGCTCTAGACAATCCCCATCATGTGGCCATTCATGGTCTGAGGGCTCGATCTAGTTGGACCTCTCAAAAGGGTGCCTAGGGGCTACACCCACTTGCTTGTCACCGTAGACAAGTTCACAAAGTTGATAGAGGCTCGACCGATCTCTGTGATCAAGTCCGAGCAAGCCGTGTTGTTCTTCCATGACATCGTCCACCGCTTTGGAGTCTCAAACCCCATCATCACGGACAATGGCATGCAGTTCACCAGAAAGAAGTTCATCCAATTCTATGATGAATACCACATCCGGGTCGATTGGGCCGCCGTGGCACACCCCCGCACGAATGGGCAGGTCAAGCGCGTGAATGGCATGGTCCTACAAGGCCTTAAGCCTAGGATCTTCAACCAGTTGAACAAGTTTGGTGAACGATGGTCACCGAGCATCCCATGGTGCTCTGGAGCCTAAGGACAACTCCTAGCCAGGCCACCGGCTACACGCCATTCTTCATGGTCTATGGCTCCGAGGCCATCCTCCCGACTAACCTCAACTATGGAGCGCCGAGGGTTAGGGCATACAATGAATAGGGAGCCAAGGCATCCCTTGATGATGCCATGGACCAGCTGGATGAAGCATGTGATGTTGCCCTCCTCTGCTCGGCCAAGTACCAGCAGACGTTGCGATAGTACCACAGCCATCGAGTGCGGGGTTGGGCCTTCAACGTCAGAGATCTGGTCCTCTGCCATGTCTAGAGCATCAAGGACCGCCACAAGCTCTCCCCACCATGGGAGGGACTGTATGTCATCGTGGAGGTGCTTCGACCAGGCACCTACAAGCTTAGGACCATCGACGGCGAGGTCTTCGCCAATGCCTAGAACATCGAGCAGCTATGTCGCTTCTACCCTTAATAAACGCACACTTTCTCTTATCAGTTTCGCTATCGAACTCCCCGACCTTTAGTGACACTCGACCCCAGCAACGGCGAGGGGGAGGGCCTCACTTGGGGGCTAATAAGAGCATATCTATTCGGTAGATAGTCTCTATGTCCAACCCTTTCTCATGATTAAGACCCAAAAGCGAAGCTTGCGGAAACAAACGCTGAGTAAAACTGGTCAGACTATGAGAAACCTACGCCTCAGTGGCTACAGTGTCTTTGCTCACTAGCGGAATCAAAGTTTTTCTCCACACCTTGAGATTTTTGGCCTTAGCCACAGAAAGCGTCGATACGCATTTAAGAGTCTATCCACCTAGCAAACATTCTCTATGCCTGCCCCCCTTTCATGTTAAAACCGAGGAGCTAGGGATGCGGGAACAAGCTCTAAGTATAACTAGTCGAACTATGAGAAACATATGTCCTAGCGGCTATGGCACCTTTGCTCACCAGCATGATCAGAATTTGCTCACCCACACCCCGAGCTTTATGGCCTTAACGACTGAAAGGGTCGGAGCGTACTAACCTTTTTGTGCAAAAAGGGGAGAAGGGCTAAAAAGCTATTTGCTATAATGAAATTTAAGAGCTTGTCCATTTAGTACAAGTTTGCTGCCTGGATTATCTGCTTAACTAAATTCTTGCACAAGATGTTCTCATCCTCTATCTCTGTAGGTATGTCCTGTCCTAGCAGGGCAACACAAGTCGATCGGATGGCTTGGCCGCTACCGAGAAATAGGTAGGGAGCAGCAGGATGCCCCACGCGGGATATGTCAACCATGTCATGAACGATGAGAAAACCTCCACAAACCCATCACCCATACCATCAAGGTAAATCATATACCCAGGTCGATCGAACGGCTCAAAGCCACTGTCGAGAGATGGGTCACCATTACTTTACACGCATTAAATTCACTACCAAGCTCCCGACCCTAGTAACGGTAGGGGATCAAGCATCGCTCGGGGGCTAGCAGGAGTGTCTATTTTGTAGACATTCTCTGTGCCCAACCCCTCCTCATGTTAAGAAACTAGAGGCAAGGTGTGTGGAGACAAACACTGAGTAAAGCTAGTCAGACTGCAAGAAACCTATGTCCCGATGGCTACGACGTCTTTGCTCAACAGCTCAATAAGAGTCTTTGTCCCCACACCCCATGCTTTAGCCTCCACATTCTCAAGAAGGGTTTGAAGGGGTCCGCTTATGGAATCTCCATCGAGGGGAGGCCGGTAGGTCACCCAAATCGATCGAACAGCTCAGGTCGCTACCAAGAGACGAATAGAGAGTAGTGGGATACCCCATGTAGGTTATGCCAGCTCTGTCATGAATGATGGACCCGAACCCCACATGGACATATCTGGTAAGAGCTCCCAGAACCCGTCACTCATTCCATCGAGGTAACTTTACCGACCCCCACTTTTCTTTTCTATTATATGATCATTCATCCATCCATTCTCATGCATGCATTCATACATTCATTCATTCATTTCATCCATTCATTTATACATTCATCCCATACAATCAAGCATTGCATATGCAATTGCTGCATCACAACGCTTCGTGTCGCGTCACGAAGCGGTAGTCATCTCATTCAATATGAGCGGCAACCGACTGAGGTTCGAAGGCTAGCCCATGGAGGGCTTGAGGCTGCCTCGCGTCAAATAGAGCCAGGGGAGAAAAACATAGATGAGCCCCAGTGGCCTTGCCCAACCCTACTCAGAAGCGGTCAGGGACATCTAGACCTTTCTCGTTTGATCCTAACCTTGAGCCAAGCCTATAGAATCTCCATCGAGGAGAGGCCAGTGGGCCACCTAAGTCGCTCTCTGGAGTGACACAGGCATCTACCAGGAGGTGGGTTAAGGAGCAGTGGAATGCCACATGAGGGTTATGCCAACCCTGTTAGTAGATGACGTACCCAGATTCCACTCAGACATGCCCGTTAGCGATCTCACCGAGCACGGCACTCAAGCCATCGAGGTAAGTGTCATTAGCTCAGCCCCTCCAATTGTGGAAACCAAGGATGGGGTGATGCATGAAACACGGCCGACCCCTACCAAGCCCCATGGGGCTCAGGGGCTCGAGCTGTCCGACCCTAAATTAGGAGACCAGGGTTCAAAGGCCAGCCCATGGAGGGCCCAAGGCTGCCTCGCATCGAACAAGAGCTAGGGGAGAATATGTAGATGAGCACCAACGACCTTCGCCCGACCCGCATAGAAGCAGACAGGGTCATCTCAACCTTCTCGTTCGATACTAACCTCTAGCTAAGCCCATAGAATCTCCATCAAGGAGAGGACATCGAGCCACCTGAGTCACCCTCTGGAATGGCTCGGGCATCTATTGGAAGGCGGGTTAAGGAGTAGTGGGATGCTGGATTCCACTCGAACATGCCTGTTAGCGAGCTCACTAAGTACGACACTCGAGCCATCGAGGCAAGTGTCGTTAGCTCAGCCCCTCTAGTTGCGGAAACTGAGGATAGGGTGATGCATGAAACATGGCCAACCCCTACCAAGCCCCATGGGCTCGAGCGCTTGAGCCACCCGACTTGAAATCAGGAGACTAGGGTTCGAAGGCCAGCCCATGAAGGGCCCGAGGCTGCCTCACATCAAACAAGAGCCAGGGGAGAAAATGTAGATGAGCCCCAGTGGCCTCCGCCTGACCCGCCTAGAAGTGGACAGGGTCATCTCAACCTTCTCATTCTATCCTAACCTCTAGCCAAGCCCACAGAATCTCCATCGAGGAGAGGCAAGTGGGTCACCTGAGTCGCTCTTCGGAGTGACACGGGCATCTGCTGGGAGGTGGGTTAAGGAGCAGTGGAATGCCACATGAGGGCTATGCCGACCCTGTCAGTGGACAACAGACCCGGATTCCACTTGAACATGCCCATTAGTGAGCTCATCAAGAGCGTCACTCAAGCCATCGAGGCAAGTGACGTTAGCTCAACCCCTCTAGTTGCGGAAACCATAGACGGGGTGACAATCACAAAGATGAGTCGACCCTTGACCGCTCCCCTGCTATGCACGAGGGCTCGAGGAAAGTTGGACTCACAAGGAGACCAAATTCACGGTCGCAGAACGATGGCTCGGATCCTAAGGAGGGGGTACGTGCGAAAACTAAGAATAATGTTTTTAAAACAAGAGATGCTTTTTTCTGCTAGCTTTGCTATCCTCTCCTCGGTCTTCAGTGACACCCAACCCTAGCAATGGCAAGGGATCAGGCCTCACTCAGGGACTGATAAGGGCACATATACACCCTTTCTGAAATAGTCATCGTGCCCAACCTCTTCCTCATGTTAAACCTAGTGGCAAGGTCTATGGAAACAAATGATTGAGCATGGTTGGTCGGACTATGAGAAACCTACACCCCTATGACTATGGCACTCTTACTCACCAGCGTGATCAGAGTTTCCTTCCTACACCTCGAGCCCTATGGTCTTAACAAACAAAAGGGTCAAAACACATGAATCCCTTTTCACACATAAAAGGGAGGAAAAATAAACTCGATCAAACGAAATAAGATGGTAAGGTTGTTTGATAGTATAGAAGGGTCGGAGCTTATCCGCTTGATTACATGAATGATTACCCAACCTATATGACTAACTAACCCCTCTAGGGGAGAACTATATCTTCTATCTTGTCTGCCAGGTCCTACGAAAGGGGAGCCACCGCCGTCTCTATCTCCTCTAGCTCATGGGCTTCATAGCTAGGCACAAAGCCGAGGCTCATCATCTCTAGGTTGATGCTATCCCTGTAATGAGAATGAGCAATCATGAAGCATTGGTTGACCCCAGCACAAAGGGCATTCCTCTTGAGCTGGCGCATCCGCGCCATGATCTCAACGGCATAGGCCACGAGTGAACTGGTCCCCTCTGACCATACTACCTCTAGGACATCGTAGACCACTCCGAGGGTGGCGCTCAAGATACCTAGCTCGTCTCTCTCCACCTAAAGGTTCCTCCTCGCCTCGGCAAGGTCCATGACCAACCCAGTAGAGACGCCCTTGGCCTCCCATCTCTAGGTTGTCACAGTTCCAAGCTCAGCCTAGAGGGAGCTGACCTTTTGCTGTGTGTCATCGCGCTCTTGGAGGGCCTAGTTGCTCTCCTCGTGGGCTGTGCCATGCTCTGAGTGGAGCCTCTCTATGGTTTGGAGCATCTCGTCCTGCTCCTTGCAAAGCCGGGTGGCCACCATGGCATCCAGACTCACCCTATTCTCTAGGGCCACGAGCTTCTCCTTGGCTCCCAGCTTTAGCTCCTGCTCCTTCTCAACCTTGGCCAGAAGGTCGAGGATCCATCGGTGGGTCTTGGCATCCTTTTGGAGCTATTTGTCCTACACCCTCCTAACCTTGGTGGCCTCCTCATCATCCTTCCATGATCTCACCGATAGGGCCTCGTATGCCCTCTCGGCCTCATCTGCATGCCAATGGGCCTTGGCCACCCGCAATCAGAGACTGCCCGCCTCTTCAGCAAGGGGAGTTAGCTCAGCCACCCTCTACTAGGCGGCAATAAGCTGGGCGCTCACCTCCTCATGTAGCCACACGTCATCGCCAAGGTAGTCCTAGTTTTCCTTCTGCTCATGAAGGAACCAAGATTTCCCCTAGTTGCGAGCGATAAGGGACTAAAAGGAGATGATGGTCAGAACACAAAAAATACATAAAGAAAGAAAATAGCGAGAGGAAGGGTCAAGTGAGTACCTGGCTAGAGGGAATGACGACATCATGCAAGGCACCCCTGGCGTGTTCCAAGGCTTCCAACATGGACACGATCCCCACATCGAGGCTCTCCCGCTCCATGCTCTCGGTGGCATCATTGAGGGTGAAGAGCATCGACGTCAACTCCTACGGATTTGTCCACCAAAGCAGGGGCTCGCCCCGCGTAGGTGAGTCACTACCTACCGACATTAGGGGTAGGGATGATTCCCCGTTGGTCCTCTCTACCACCACCATGACATCCGAGGACCCCTCGGTCACGTCCCCCTCCATCCGGCTCACGTTAGGTGTCGTCGCTTGGTCCACCAGTGGTGCGGGTCACGCCGCTGCCTTGGATGCCACCACGGTTATGTCTGGCTATGGCCTGCCTATCACAGCTACTGCCATCTCTGCCTACGTCGGTGGGGCCTTGACCAGCTGTGTCGCGTCCACCACCATCGGTGCCACGAGCGTGGTCGGTAGCCCTATCCGCCCCGTCGTTGGTAGCGGTATCACCTCCATTGCTGGCTGCTCAGCGACCTCCGAAGGCATCCCTTGAGCCCCTATGCCCACTTGTCCTACCGAGGGCACAGACACCACCGTGGGCAGCGCCTGATCGGCTGGTGACACAGTCACACCGGCGTCATTCCTGCCCAAAACGGGTGCGACGCCAATCGATGGCTGCCACCTCGCTTGAAGGGCGACACTCTTCTTTGGTGCCAGCACCAAAGGAGTACACCACCTCACGATGCTGCAAGAAACGAAAAGCTTAAGTCACGATGAAATTTGACCAAAATAGGGAAAACAGAGGAGCTGATGACTCACATCAGTGTTGTTGGGCGGTAGATGCATTTAGGGGGAGAACCCCTACACCTCTGCTCTGCCTCATTGGGGTGAGGCCATTTCAAGCCTACCCCCTACTCCTGGGTAGAGGGGCTCGCTACCCTTGGATCTTGGGACGCGATGGTGGAGCCACCCACCTCCCTTAGCTCCTTGGGCGTGGCGGTAGAGCCGTCTACCCCTGTTGGCTCCTAGGGTGGGCTGATGGTCCTGCCCATCTCCATGGGCTCCATAGACGTGCCCTTCCCTCCATGGAACGGGAAGGGTCCTGACTCCTACAAGGACAAGCTAATACCTATCAGCACATGCTCGCTCTCCAGATCATCCCACTTGATGTCGTCGACTACCTCATTGTTGTCTTCCTCATCATCATCATCATCATCGCTGTCGGTGTCCACCCCTCGCTCCCACGCCTACAGCTTTCGCTGCCTCTTCTTCCTCTTGTCCTCCTTCGCCTCCCTCAGCTACTCACCCTAGGCACGATTCACCACCCTCATGGATGAATCCCTCGGCAACAGAGCCGCGTGATCCATGAGGACAAGGTCCCATGACTGGTCCCACCCCTCTCAATGTTAGTATCAAGAGGTTAGGAAATCAATTGAAGGGGAGGCATGAGGAGGGGAAACTTACGAAGATGACATGGCCTGGTTTCGGCCGCATCAGAGGATATCCTAGCACCGGGTAGACAAGATCGAGGGGGGTGCCCGCATCATCCCACAAAGGCTCCATCGCCTCCTTAATGCGTTGCGCGACCTTGGAGTGGGAGAGTGCTCCCTCGGCAAGCGTCGTCTCATCGAATGATGCCTCAGGTGCCATCATGTATAGCGGGAGCGTGCGCCTCATCAATGGCGCCACCCTCCTCATGTGGTAGGCCCTGATGGTGCCCGACCCCTTTAGGCTACTCTTCTTCATGATGCGGATGGCGGCGAGGTGGTCCTAGATCTTCTTCTTGTCCTTCTTCGGGACACCCCACTTCCTCCATGACTCTGGGGCCTCTTCAATCAGGCGCTTGGTGAACTTCAGTAGGGGGATAGTGGCATCATTCTTGAGATAGAACCACTGTGAATGCCACCCCTTGTTGGAGGTCAACAGCCACATCGATGGGTACTCACCGACCCGATTGTTTTGGAGGTGGATGCCGGCGCATCCCATCGGTGTATGTAGCTCCTACCTCCTGCTCTTCTCCCTCTTCTTCTGGAGGGTGACGGCAAAGAAGTGCCACCATAGATCGAAGTGGGGACTAATCCCTAGGAATCCCTCGCATAGGGTGACGAACGGCGCCATGTGCTGGATCCTATTGGGATTAAGGTGCTGCAGCTCGATCTTATAGTAATGAAGTAGCCCTCAAAGAAATCTATGGGTAGGGGTCGTGAACCCACACTCATGGAAGTGGGCGAACAAAACCACATAGCCATTGGGCGGCGATGGTAGCTCCTCCACACTGGGCAGCAACCACTCCTCGACCAAGGTCCGCGCACAGAGAAGACCACGACAGATGAGACCTTCCATGCGCTGGAAGGTATTGTCGAAGTGGCACCACGGATCCATTAGAGGTGGGGATAGTTGTATGCGAGCTCAACGACAGTGGGGATGCGGAGACGGGGAACCCTAAGTGATTGGTGGCGGCGGTTGTGGCTGTGAAAGCAAGGATACAAGGTATCGAACCCTAGGGGCGAACCCTTTGGTTTTATAGGGGTGACGGATGTGAGGAAACCAACCATCCACCTAGATCTCCACGCCTGCCATGATCCACCACAAAGTCCCATCACGGGAAGTGCGCCCGCAATCCCTATTCGTTCCCTTGGAAGACTCGTCGGACATTTTGCCTCTCTAGACGGGCCACAACTCATCACAAGTAAGAGGGATACGGATCAAAAAACACCTCCACGGCCTGTCTGGGTCTAGGAGTTTGAAGGTTGTCCCATCAACGGGCTCGACAATCGCTTTGGGCACCCTTAGAGTGAGGGATGGGCTCGCAAGTGGCCAGTACCTAGGTGCATGAGCGCCACGGGCATCTCAGCCCACGAGTGAGTCTCAGCTAGGCTGACCCTTGCCGGATCCCCACGAACAGGATGTCGAGACCCTAATCGAACTATCTAGCTAACGAACCACCAAATCTCATGCCCATACCCGTGAAGGGTCTAACCTCGGCAAGAGGGGATCACCATCCCCATGACATGCCATGGGCAACAAAAGAAGGTCAGGGCCCTCCCTTTCAGAAAAACCTCCAAAGGAGTATTCTACTCCTCCGCAGGCTCGGGGGCTACTGTCGGGGACCAATACTAAGGTACCCGAAGAGGAGGAGCTAATAACCATCAACGTTGATTCATCCAAGCGATCAAGAGCGTGACTACACCTATTGCTAAGCTTTGCCTCACCTGACCCCTGAGGGTTGACTCTGCCTCAGCCGACCCCTGAGGGTTGGCTCCGCCTTGGCCGACCCTTGAGGGTTGGTTCTGCCTCACCCGATGTCTGAGGGTGGGCTTCGCCTTGCCCGATGTCTGAGGGCTAGCTCTGCCTCACCCAACGTCTGAGGGCTGGCTCTGCCTTGCCTGACCCCTCAGGCATGGCTCCCAACAGAAGCTCATGCCGCCGCCGACCACTATGAGCTAGAAAGTAAAACCCAAGGTCAAACTTCTGGCATTGTGCAGGGAGCGGTCATGTCTCAACCCGACCCATCCCCGTGACACGTCATTCTAGGGAACTCACATCACCCATAGTGACGGATGCATGGTCACTATGCTACCTACTCCCTGTACGGCCGCTGATCAGCACACTGGTTCATCGTACCGCCGCCAAGGCAGAGTGGGACGTCACAACCCGCTGACAATGCCAGGGAATGGCATCATCGGTGGACAGGCACCCAGCGTGAAGCTGTCCCTATCACCACCTGCCATGTCAGCGGGACCCGTGTAAAGGAAAAGAAAGGCCCAATGACTCTGAAAGACTTTCCCTCTCTCTCTCTCTCCTTCTCATTTTTTCCTCTCTTCCCTTCACTATAGCCCCTGCTTTCCCTTAGCCTATAAAAGAGAAAGCAGGGCATCCCATTAAGGGGCATCGCATATCATAACACATCCGATCAAAACCACTAGCATCAAACCTTGAACACATAGCTGAGCAGCGACCGAGCTCTCAGTACCCCTTCGTTCTTTCCACCATAGACTTGGGACTTGTCCCTCTCTCGCCCGTTTGTAACCCCTACTATGAACTTTTCAGTGCTAGTAACACGAGCAACAACAATGAACTAGACGTAGGGATATTCTGCCCGAATCAGTATAAACCTCGTGTCCTCTTAGCACACCATCCAGGCCAGACGCGCAATAATACAAATGTACTCGTTGGTGTTTACTCGAAACACCGACAGGCAATCAGTCCACTTCATCTTAACGCATATGATCAACAACAATGGCTACCACAACGTCACTACAATCAAATGGACCACCAATCAAATCAAAACTGAATCAAATCAAAACCCTAGATTGGGGAACGCAACTAGGGAAATAGGGTTTAGGGGAGTGCGGGCAGTACCTAGTATGGTTGTCCTAGGTCCAAGGAAGGGGAAGGAGACTCGATGCTGCCACTATCACTGTCGCCGCTGCCGCCGCGTCCGCCACAACCGTCGTCGCCAGGAGTGGGGAAGAAGGGGGAGTGGACTGGGTTTGACTTGGGGCTGGGCCAGCTGGAGATAGAAGGAGGCGAGGGCAGCGTGGTCATTTTGCGTGCCAAGTTAGGGCTCCCAGGCTCCCTGCCACGTTGGCGTGCCCATCTGGCGTGCCACCTCAGCAAAAATGGCAAAAACGTTGGAGGGTTACTGTCTGCGATGGCAAATATGTAGGAGCACGTATAAATATGGCAAACGAAGGAGTGCCATCCGTAAGGATGGCAAAAAGTTAAAAATCCCTTTCTTACCTGATTGTGCCAACTCACTTGTATATGTCCATACTCATCAAAGCATGTAGTGTTTATGCATGATTCCACATATTTGTTGGACGCCACCTCAAAGATGTTGTTAAATGATGGATTGTTCAGTTGAACTGCATCACACCTCTCCTCTCTATCTTCTTATGGAAGAAAACAACCGGTTGAAGACGAGATGATGCTCAAGATGCAGGAACATCACAAATCTGAAAGCCCTTCCTTGATCCACACCAACCCCGCCTCACCCACAGGCACACACTAAATTCTCTGCTACCCTCTGCTCCCAGTTCAGGAAACAACATGATTTGACCATGTATGTTGCTTAAGTGGACAACACAGATTGATAATTTTTTAGGACTACTAATACATTTCATCTCTGCCCAAACCATATGTCATAAAAAATCCCTAAGGCGCTTTAGGTGGTTTCTGATTACCAGGTGATGAAGACGGTGAAAGGGGTGGAGCTCTAGTTGTTTGAATTGGCTTTGCTTCAGCTTTGCTCTGATTTGGCAAATCTGCTTCCAGGCCGGTTACTAACCAGCTTGTCATTTTACATGTCATACAGACGAGAAGATACTTCTGTCCAAGCTATGCACCTTTCAAATGCAAGTTACGTAAATTATTCTTCTTCCAGGAACCTTCATGTGTACAGACCTCTAAAAAAAGATGGTAATGACATATGTCTGTCATTAACTAGACTTCTTATATTACCTATGGTTTCTACATATGTTTTACATTTTCCTTTAATTTTTTGCAAACTCCAAAATGCATGCTTTTGGGGCCACAAAAGAGCCGTTGGATTAGGATGACGATGATGCTGAGCAGGAGGAACAAAAGAAGGGTGGAAGGTTGTCCAATAAGAAGCTGGAGCGTTGAAGATTAGAAAATTCAAACACATATGAACATAATTTAGTGGTGTTTGTGATTTTGTTTAGAAGTTATGTGTATAGTATTATATGGTATAAAAGATTAAGCTTTGTTCATCGAACATTATGTAATGTTTACCCTTGGACAATACGGCCCTGTTCGGCTTACCCCATATTTGGCTTGTTCAGCTTCTTTTTTTTAGCCGGAACAGTGTTTTTCTCTCACAACAATTCAGTCGGCCAGTTTCAGCCAAGTTTCAGACCAGCGAACGGAGCCTACGTAACAAACAAATTATGTCGGTTGTGATTTTGTTATTAATCTTTAAAATAATATTTACCATTATGCTTTTATCTCATTATCAATCTCTTTAATCAACTTACTGAAATTTAAGGCTGTGAATTAGAAGTCACGGCAGGGCACCCGAAGGGCCCCTGATGTTCTAGTAATTTTTATAGACGCTTAAATGCCAATTATTTTAGGACATGCGAAGTAGTTCCTTTTAATTTTCTAAGCTCCACAAAGTAAATATTTTTAAAAAATTATTTTCTAGGCTCCAAACAGACCGGTAACATTAGGTTTTGCCAATTTGCATGATTTAGAGCAACTTCAATAGACTCTATATCCTTCTTAATTGATATGAGTAGTAAAAAGTGCCCTCCATCAGTATCTTTAATTAGATCTCCAAATATAATCATCATCTATTTGGATTTCTTGCTAGCCAAATATATAGAACGGGGCTAGCTGTCTGAGTGCTTACAAGATATAGAGAAATTGTTGGAGGATGGAAAGATATAGAGGACAATTTTTATAAGTGGCTCTTCAAATGATAATTTAGAGAGTGAGTCTAAGAAAAACTCTTGGACACATCCTTATTTAGAGAGGCATTTAAATAAAAATCGCTCTCTATATATCTCTTCACCCTCCAACTGTTTTCCTATAACTCGTAGACTCTCTAAATCACTCTATATAGCTCTTTATTGCAAAATTTAGAAAACAAACAAAAAAAAAATGCTCTAGTAGACTGTCTAAATCACTCTTTATATTTTCCATCTTCATTCAAAACCACCCTTCTCGCTCTTCATTTTTGGATAGGCTACATGGCTCTCTAAATGCAATATATGGTAGTTTTCTCATGATTTTTCGCACAAGAAAAAATATGATAAGCTATTAGAGTATAGAGAATACAAATTGAAGAGTTTGTTTGAGACACAAGAGATATAGAAGGAGAATATTCATTAGATGATTCTCTAAACAGAGAATTAGATATTGAAATTTACAGCGGCTCTTGAAGTTGCTCTTAGAGAGACAATTTTGCTCTCCGTCTTTGGCTAGCAAAAAACTAGAAATAATCTAATTGAAGTTAATGGATGACTTTTTTCACCAAAATCTTCATTTTCTATCGATACATAATATAAAGAGACTATTGAAGTTGCTCTTGGTGCAACCGGATAGTGCCACGTGTCTTAGTCTTACGAAAGAAGATCAACATAATCAGCCAATTTTACAAAACAAGCTGTTAAAATTAGTTGAAAAGCAAGTTCTTCCGCACACGAGAAGCTGAGGGCCGTGGTTAACTGGTTGCCAACTCAGTAAATTTGATGAGGTCAACAAGATATAACAAAACCGAGGCTCGAGTTTGCAGCCTTGCAGTTGCAGGGGATCCTAGGTGATAATGCGAACCTGGCAGCTGGTACATCATCGTGGTTCATGCACTTCGCGTATGGTGATGATACGAGCTACAGCAAGTGGGTCCCGTGCCCAATCAGCTGGGGCACCACATCCGCTGCCATGGTTATCACCTTGACATGATGTCATGATGCGCAGAGCAAAGGCTAGAAAGCATCATGACACCACAACAATGACCATGGCCTCCTGTCTCGGCAGAAAAGAGTTCAGACTTTGGCCTTCTGACCATGCATGTGTCGTCTTGCACGTACGATATCATTATTACAACAGTTTTAACTCAACAGTTCTCGGAGTAAGGCCCCGTTTAACAAAATTTACCACCCTGTTAGTCCTAGCTCCTTTCATAATAACAAACTAAAATCAAGTTTCACAAGAAAACAAGAGTAGTATGTGAACTTATAACACTCCAGTGTGAAACAAGTGAAAATGAACGAATACAGAGTTAAGATTCAGAGTCTACACATGAATTCGACACAACATATAACTCGACGTAGCAATCTCCTGGTAAAACATTAAAATTACTCGCATTTGATGATGATAACACTTCTGGCGGCGCTATCAAAATTTCTCCGACGACCAATTCCCACCAGCACATCAGACCTGAACTTTCCTCACTTGGATGTGGTGGGTGGATTCCTCTCTCCAAATTGAAGTCACGCCGCTCTGAACAAGAGTGACGTAGTCTCCCTTCTTCACATATTGTGCTTTCTGTTCAACATTCAATCTATGAATAATCAGTAAAAATAAAAACGAAAGGACAAAAATTCAAGTAAAACAGAGATGTGTTTATCTGATGAACTGACTGCAAAATATCAGCAATGAAACTTCACAGCACATGGCCTTACCAGCAAGCTGCTAATTGCTCTGGAGAAAGTTTCTTCTGCGTCGTCAGAGAACTGCATGTGAATAGGGATGACCCCCTGGTAGAGTGCCAGCCGTTGCTTCACTCGTTCCCTGCACAACAATAGTTCCCCTAAATGTCAGTGTACTCCAGAGCATCTTTGCCTATTTCGATCATTTGATTCATGAAGGCTATGAACTACCTCAATGCACAGCATGTTCCATAGATGATCGCAATATCGCATTAAAGATTATGTTATTGTCATGAAGGGAACCTGGAACTCACTCGTTTGTAAATGCAAATAGTGTAGACGAGGGACGATAGTGGCTCAGGAGGACAGCCATGGAGCCTGTCTGTGTAAATACAATGATTGGTGTGCGAAGGGTGTTGGCCATCATGGTTGCATGAGATCCAAACATTTTACTTAGCTGGCTTGGGGAAAAGTCCTCATTCTGTAGACCCTGCCAAAAGAATCATAAAGCATAAGAAAACTAGATATAAAAATAAATGGATACAAATTTCGAAAACAAAATGCTAACAGCAACAGATGGTGTCTTTGCTTCAAAGAAGCCAGCTAGCCGTGACTGAGCAGTGAACATTGAACAATGCTGAAACCACCATGTGGCAAATTTGGAGGGAGAAGGAACCGGGATCCAAAAGGACCTGACCATACCTGTGCAGATGCAACAAGACTAGGGGAAGTAGTTGGGTTATAAAGGCTGGATTCTGTTCTGAGTGCCACAGTGTGCATCACCTTGACTGCCTTTAGTGGGTACCTAAACACAGAAATACGCACAAACCATCTGAGTCGCAATACACACAAACATGCTAATGGAGGCTGAAACCACCACATAACAGAAAATTCTTGGTCCTCTAAAAGGGCTTAAAGAAATAACTACCCATGTGGCACTACGAAAATTTGAAAATATAACTAGAAGGGCATTTAAACAGCAACAAGTGTGGATCCTTACTTTCCATGAGCAGTTTCGCCAGATAACATGATGGCATCAGCACCTTCCCGGACTGCAATAGCTATGTCAGAAACCTCTGCCCTAGTTGGAGTAGGATGGTCAATCATGCTTTCCAACATATTTGTAGCGACAATGACTGGTTTCTCCATGCTTCGACATGTTTGAACAATCTCTGCCTGAAAAAAGAAAAGTAAAAGTCACAATTTATATTATGCCGCTGCTTGGTTGCATTCTTACACAGCATTCCTTACTAGATACAGAAAGAAATGACTTGGTGCACCTAAAACTGTACATGCAATGTGATCTCACCTGTAGCAAAGGAACGTCCTCTATCGGAAGTTCAGCACCAAGGTCTCCACGTGCTACCATTGCCTGAAGATTTCAAGAAGTTCAGTGTCTAGCAGACTAGAATTATAACTAAGAAGTACATGGCAGTGTTATTTTCCTTTTTGTTTATCAAACCTAGACCTGTATATAAAGCCAGCATGCATCACATAGAAGCACCTCTCAAGGAAAAAAAGAAAGGGAGACAAGAACCAAGTGGATCTAACAAAGTTCCTCAACACAGGTTCATTCATGTGTTCATCATGCATGGGAACTACCCAAAAGTATATGTTCATTATACCATTACAAAGTCCTTTCCCTTTCTGTGAATTTACATCTTTTGGTATCAAAGGATTGCACGGCCGTGTGGTCTTACCCCATCTGAAGCAGCAATAATGGACTGCAGATTTGGTATTGAATCTGCACTTTCAATTTTTGGAATGACATGTATATCCGCATTAGCACCTGGGTATGAAAAGAGCACAAAACATCAATTAGGTTCCTGTTTCCCAGCATAGATAACCATGACCAATGTTTTCAAGTCGTCCAGTCGAACCTAGTCGCCGTGGGACCAACTAGGACGATTAATCACGATTAATCGCGATTAATCAGACGACTTGTACAAGTCGACGGTATCCCTAATCAGTAAGCAGGGACCGATTACGATTAATCGCGATTAATCGGACGACTTGAAAACATTGACCATGACTTGCATAAATGAAGCACACATTACCTTTAAGGTAGTCCTTTAATTCATGAATAACTTTGGCATCCTTCACAAAGGAAACTGCATAGAAATCAACACCATTTTCGACACCAAATTTTATGTCTTCCCAATCCTTCTCTGTTGTTACAGAAGCATGTTAGCATGTTGGATGCAACTAAATGGCAGCTAGACCAGTCAGGGGATTAACTAACCAGTGATAGATGGCAAAGTAGCACTCTTTCCACGGACATTTAGGTGGCGCCTTGATTTCAATTCCCCACCGTCAACTACTTCACACTTGACTGTATCAGCTGTTTTAGACTTCACAGCAAGCGACATCATTCCTCCTGTAGCACACAACAGTACAATGAAGGATCAGTGTATGAAATATAATATCATATATAATGTTTAATTACAAACAAGTGAATCAGTTTATGGAAGAAGGCAACAAAAGAATCCGACAGTATCCATTACAGGATCATAATAATACAAAATCAACATAATCAAAATACTTAATCGAATGAAATAAGTAGCTTGCACAAGAAACATGATTGTAGGGATAACTTGAATACACATCAGCTGCCACAGCATGAACAAGAACTTGCTTCAACAAGTCTACGCACATTCAAAGAAGAATATGACAATTGAGAGTTTAGCTCACCATCCACTAACAGTATGTCGCCAACTTCAACATCATTTATGAAGTCATCATAGTTCACGCTGACAGTGTCTTCAGTGCTCACCCCTCTTTTAATCGTGAAATTGAACTCTTGCCCTTCCTTGAGCATGATTGGCTCTGGAACATCCCCACTTCTAACTTCAGGACCCTGCATCCATCAAATTCAGTCATAAGAACTTAAGTTGCTATGGCATTTGTTTTAATGTATTCAGCGGGGATATACCTTAGTGTCCAGCATGATAGCAATAACATTGCCATCAGTGTTCTGTGCATTGTACTCCTTGACCAAATCAATAACCTTCTGGTGTGACTGGTGGTCACCATGGGACATATTAAGCCGTGCTACATTCATTCCAGTCTCTGCAAGCTTCCAAATCATCTCACGAGTGTTGGTTGAGGGACCTATGGTGCAGACTATCTTTGTTTTCCTCCTAAAAATAACTGCCTGTGAAGTGATTTCACTAGTAGCCTCACTATTCATCTGTATCAGAAATGATAAAATCGTCACCACATAAAAGTACCTTGTCACCACATGAAGTAACCACTCAAGCGATCAACTACCCTACCGTTCATAGTTCATACTCAAAAGTGAGTTGCTACTAAAAGGTCTAAAATAAGCTAAATATTGGTTACAAACTTCAGATGGTGGTAGAAATAGCATCAGGTACTTCAACATCATGAAGCCAGAACGGGCACTAAATCAGATCAAGCAAAAGGAGCGAAATGCTATCTATATAAAATGACCTGGAAATGGGCAAACATCTATAAATGTAATGCTATTTCTGTAGCCCTATTCACAACTGAAATGACAATAATCAAATCTCTGAGCCTGGAGCTCGGGATCAGACGACCAACCTCTGCTCACTAACGAGCTCCCAGCAACAACAACATTACGATCACCAACTGCGAATTACAACGCTTGGGATCCAATCGCCAAACACAAAACATGGGACTAATCCGATGCAAGGCCGAAGCAAAACCTGAGACTAATTTCCTCTGCGAACCAAATCAAGCACCATGCACTCAGAAATAGAAAGTGTCTGTACACTAATACTGCCAAGCAACCAAGCGTGCAAGGAGAAGGCAGAGTCCCGATTCCCAAAGGCAGAAGTGCTAAAGGATGCCACTCACCTGAGCATGCACCGCGCCGTTGGTCATGCCGGCGAGATCCGCCGTCAGCGTCTCGGTGGCGGTCGTCCGCAGCGACTGCGCCGCCACCGCCCTCCTGGGCTGCGGTGGCGCCGCCGCCGCCGCCGCCGGGGCTGGGTGCGCAGCCGGCCTGAGCGCCGCCGCAGTGAAACCACCGATCTCCGCCGCGGCCGCCATTTGATGTCCCCGTGCTCCGCGCCGCACTCGAGAGAGAGTAGCGCACGAGCACGACAAGTCGAGGAGGCAGGTGCGGACTGCGGAGGCTGCGGCGCGCGCGTGTGTGGGAGGGAGAACGCTCCTCGCCGCGAGGGTTTTCGTAAGATATTCCGGCGAGGCCGTGGCGGTGGCCGTGGGCCGGTTCTTTATACGCCGCAGAGGGAGAAGGAGGAGGCGGGCCCATGCGCCAGGTGTGCTGTGTGCAGGGCGCGATCCGCACGATGCCTCCAATCCTCGGTTCCAACGCCCGAGAGAACCGGAGCTTGGAAGGCCTGCTAGCTGGCACGAACCGGTGGGCCGATTTTTTTTTTATTTTCAGCTTTTTTTTAATATTCATAAATATTCTCCGGTCTTTTGATTTTTGTTTATTTTCGTTTATAGATCCTGACCTCGACCGTCATGGTTTTTAGCACCGAGGAAATACGTCTCGATGTCATGGTCAATGGCGCCGAGGTCATGGTGGTGACTTGGCGCCGATATGAAGGCCTCGACGTCATAGATCTTGACGCCGAACTACGACGCTAAGCTGTTACCCTATAGATCTTAACGTTTGAAATGAAACAAGTATAAAGTTCGAACCCAGCGCTGAATTTTTTTTTTTTTACATTTTTATAAGCACACCAACGCCATTGCGGGCTTCTGCGGCGGCCGCAATCCCGTTTGTGGCTGCTGCCTTGCATGGAAACGAGAATAGTGAATGGTTGCGTACGTGTGTGTTAATTTTCTTATTTACTTCACAAAAAATTTTAGTGATCCATATATTAGCTAAAAAAATATACGTAAATTACACAAAATACTATGTATCGTTAGGAGTTAGGAATATGTGATTGATTTTTTTTAGCAACCTCCACGGGCGGCTCGTCCCCTGCCGCGGCCATCGCCACGGGCGACTCCGCCACTGCCGCCTTCACACCCCGCCGCAGCCGCCCTACGCCCCGGCGCCGTTGGGCCCTTCGCCGGCGATGAGCACCCACCAGGTATGCCCAGCCCTTCCCTCCCTCCTTTCTGTGTCCGCTCGTGTAAAGTTTTTCTCATTTGAGGTAGATGGGCGGGTGTCTTTTATCGAGCGGTGTCTTTTCATGTCCGTCACCAATTGCTATCGGTAGTACGAAGCTGAGATGCAAAGCAGATCGGATCAAGCTGTAGTCACAATCAACTGTAATGAGATACTGCAAATCAGTTGCACTATTGCTGAAAACAGCATATGGCAACTGAAAGCAACAACACCAAAAAATATATTTTCCACTGATCCATGATTTGTTTTCTACTGGAAAAGCAGCATCCACTTATTTTAGTGGCCTAGTTAAAAGAAGGAAAATACAGTGACTGACTAGAATGTCTAGCCAAAAACAAATTGCTCCTGCCACCACCAATATGTCCCGTGGTGATTGCCTCATACAGTACAGTACAAAATGCTAATGAGCCTCTTCTTGCAAAATGCTAATGAGCATCTCTTCTTGCATGTCAACGGTCTGTTCGGTTGGCTGGTTCGTATCGTTACTGATTCGTGAAGACTGCTGGCTGGTTTGTGTGAGAGAAAAATATTATTTCGACTAGAAATTTACGATCGTTTACGACAAGCCATAGCCAAACGAACAGGCTACAATACGCTGAGGTTGTACCTCACCTGCATCGGGAACACGCTGGAATTCTTTTTAGCTTCAGCTCTGAGGCTCCTCCTCCTTCTGCTACTGTTCCCAGTTCATCACGAGCCGACGAGCCTGCTGAAAAAAAATCCATATGTCAAATATTCCTAACGATACATAGTATTTTGTGATGAAATCTAGAGCTTAATATGGGTTTTAAAACATATGGCCAGACTTAACCGTGAAGTAAATAAGGCCATATGTGGCCAATTTAAGTCTGGCCATACGTAAATTTTCGTTAGGAATATGTCAAACCTTTTAATTGATCTGCTGCACATATCCATATGTCAAATATTCTGCTTTAAAAAAATCAATCACATGTTCCTAACGATACATAGTATTTTGTGTAATTTACGTATATTTTTTAGCTAACATATGGATCACTAAAAAATTTTGTGATGTAAATAAGAAAATGAACACACACGTACACAGCCGGTCACTATTCTCGTTTGCATGCAAGGCAGCAGCGACAAACGGGATTGCGGCCGCCGCATGCGTACGCGGCTGAAAACGGGCCGCCGCAGAAGCCCGCAATGGCCTTGGGGTGCTTATAAAAATGTAGCAAAAAAGATTCAGAGCTGGAGTTCAAACTTATGCCTTTAAGCTAAATCGCGCACGTCCTAACTAGCTGAACCACAATAATGTTGTTGCATGTTACTCGAAATAATTATATTTGTTTCATTTCAAACGTCAAGATCTATAGGGTAATAGCTCGCGCCAAGATCTACGGCGCCGAGCTCGGCACCAAGATCTATGGCGTCGAGGCCTTGTCCACGTCGGCGTCAGGCCACCGCCACGTCCGACGCCTTGCCAAGACCTCGGCGTCATTGGCCATGACACCGAGACGTGTTTCTTCAACGCCAAAAGTCATGGCGCCAAGGTCAGGGTCCATAAACGAAAATCAAACCAACAAAAGTCTATTTATGAATATTAAAAAAAAGGTTAAAAAATAAAAATTTTGGACCGGTGGGCCGCTGTTCTTTAGGGCCCAATTGTCCGTGGCTGTCGATGATCTTATAGTTCCACATGTCAGTTGCGGAGTATTTTTTTAAGAAGCCATGTGGCGTAATTTATTTTGATTACAGATTTGCTATTCCACAAACAGTTGTTTTGTTTGCCTCTAACAACCGGATTTTCTAGCGTCCGATTTAACCCGTGTGGCCTTGATTTGCCGCCCGATCTGGCCTTGTGAAGCGCGGGAGGCGCGCGCGGCCATCCTACTCCGTAGCCCATGCGTATGCAGTGGTTTGCAGAGGATGAGAGGAGACAGGAGGCAGGCGGCGAACGCAGCCCAGTCTCTGGAGGATGGGATCGGTTTGCATGCAGAGAGGGGAAGGACGTGGGGCCTATGCGTATGTGCGTCAGGAGGCAGGAGGCGCATGCTGCCGCTCGCGTCTGCAGAGTGATTTGGCATATATCAGATCTGTATGTGATATTTGCGAATAATTTAACATATATTTCTCCGATGTCTGAAATTTATAGAAATAATTTGATTTTTTTTAAAGAATTAGCATATATTTATGTTATTCCTAAATTACATCACTCTGTCTAATAAATTACACTGAAGAATCAATGTAAATATACTAATAAGACAGTGTAAATATAACTATATGACAGTGTAAATGCATAAAAAAAATTTAGTTGTTGAAAGGAGCTAAAACAACCGATTGTTAGCTAGACACGTTCGATTGATTATTATCAAATAGGTTTACATTGTTTACAAGGCTTAATATAAAATGAGATACGGAGTACTTAGGGGGTGTTTGGTTTTCCTGCTAAAGTTTAGTCAGCTAAATTTAGTCCCATTTAGTCACTTTTCACCCAAACACTATGGCCCTGTTCGCTTTGCTGAAAAGACAAACCGAAACATTGTTCCGGCTGATTTGTTATGAGAGAAAAACACTGTTTCGACTAAAAAATAGACTGAAAAGTACAGATTATAAGAGAAACGAACATGACCTATGATTAAATGAGACTAAATAGATTTTAGCCAACTACTCACCAGGACGTTACTAAATGAGACTAAACCTCATATTTTAATCCCATTTAGTCACTTTAGAGCTAAACAAAAGGACTAAAGGGCCTCTTTTAGTATCTCTTAGTCACCTAAACCAAACATCCACTAACTAAAATTTAGTCTATGTTTTAGTTACTAAAGTTTAGCGAGAGAAACCAAACATGGCCTTACATGTATCTCTGCTTTTTTTTTTCTTTGGGTTGAAGAGGACCGTGGAATATGCCACGAGATGGCGATGCCAAACGGAGACTGGGGGCGCTGACTGACATGTGGAGCCGGCAGCAAGGGCGGAGATGGCGAGGCGGGTGCATTGCTGTTAGACGTTTGCGTCGAGGAGACAAGGCGAAAGCGATGCTCTCTTCGTCTTCTCCAGGGGTCGTCCGCCCGACCGCTCAGGCCTGTGGCGCCGTGCGTCTCTGGTGCTATACCGTTATGAATTTAGGATCGTGCCAAATAAAGCTAAAAGAGATGTCTGTCCCATGCTGCCGAACGAATCTTCGTCGTCTGGGCCATGAAATGGGCTGTTTCTCCTAACTTGGACAACCAAACAGAGGGCAAACGCAGCCGGGTACGTGGTCCTCGCCAGGCCGATGCGCATATGCAACGGCCTCCACACTCCAGCTGTGCCCGTCCCAGTTCGTACCAGAGTGAGAAATCAGAAGTGCTTGATTGTATCCTCGTCAACCAAAAGAGACTCAGGTTGTGCTAAAAAAAACTCAGGTCTGTGCAGATGTGCTTGCTAGAGGAACTAGAAAAGCAGGAAGATAGAGACAACTTTAGTTTGGGCATGACCACATGACACAGGACTTCCAAGAACAGCGCGAACGAAACAAGGTACCGTGACAGGAACCACCACTCTTATTTCGGTGTAGTGTACACTGCGTGTATCTTCTGTTAGCCCGCGATTAAAAAGAGAACAATATGCTACAAAACCTCGGTGGCCTTTCCTAGACACCAAAACAGCATTGTCGATGGTTCAGACGGATACTGACAGTTCAGCTCAGTTGGCTATCGATTCGAAAGAGGAAGCGCCTGCCCAACTGGTATAAAAGGTAATATAAAAACATTAACAAGTGACTCCATAGGGAAGAACTGCAGCTGCCACCGGCCTGCTCTCCTCGTTCAGGATATTATATGTTGAAGCCGCATTCCTCTGCAAACCATGGAAGCATTGTATTATAAGCAGAGAGGAACAGCGCAAGTTTCCTTCCTATCGGAATTCTTAAACTTTGTTTTTGAAACAGGAAAATACAATGAAACAGTGCAAAGGGAGGGATTAGGCCATTAAAATGCATACTGAATCGACAGCTTCTAGTTTCATTCCAGTTGACCGGATGAACTTTCGCAGCTCAGGACTGACCAGCTGGATGTGTCTTCCACAACCAAGAATCAAGATCTCTGGAGAAGAATGGCATATCAAATGGTACAAATCACTTTAATATTTCTACCAATGAGGACGATGAAATATACAGAAAGGATTAGAAAACAAGATTTAGAGCACTACATTGAGCCCTACCATGATGAAATATTTGCACATCAACCACAACTAAGGATTGTCTGTTGAATTAATAAACATAAACATGAAATCTCTCACAATAAAAAACCATGCATGACTTATGGCTTTCTAACAGAGCAGCACCAGCTCCACATAAAAACCGAGGAATAAGGCCCATACAAAGCATTGGATTGTGACATTAGCACAACAATATGCCTGAAGGTAGCAGAGCATTTGCCAAGACAAAATTACCTGGGATAGGGTGCACAACTTTGAAGATTGATAAGCTGCATTATTTAAGCAAGGAAAAGTGTCAGAAAAATCTTATAAACAGGAATATTACCATCAATACAGTGGCAAACAAAAAAGTAACAGAGATACTGCATCAAACTCTAATTGCATACTACAAGAGCATTGAAGTATCAAGACATCAATATCCATATTATCATATATACAATGGAGTATACAACAGTTGCACCAAACACTTAACTTCAAGTGTGAGTCTTACCTTTCAGCAGTTATCTCTGAGAACGTTTTGGGTGCCCATGTCATTATCTTGTTCTCTACAATCAATAAGCTGCCTTCATATTTTATATTGTTAATTTTGAATCCAGTGTCATCATACCTACAAACAGCAAAACACACTTGAAACTGAGCTACAGAACTAAATGATACAGCTTACTGGCTCTTCTTTGATAAATATATAGAAAAAACACGCAACACCAAAACATTACATAGAACTCCAAGCCTCCAAGACATGGGCATATGGCATCATTCAAGTACCTTCTGGACAATAGGCTTTCCCATTTGTGTTTTACTTCAACAAATTGCATATCAGTGAGGCTGACAATTGATACCAAAAAAAGAGCACTAAAATTTGCATAGCAGAACGAGCATTACGAAAAATTCAAACATCCTATCCTACACACCACTCATGCCTATATTGGAAAATGTATTTTCAGAGGAATAGCCAGAGACCTTCGAATGTCTAATTGACACTAATACAGTTCGATGTAATGGTTATCTCAATTGCCCTATTACACGTCTAAGAAGGAAAGTTTTACTTCAGTTTATTAATGGAGGCTTTCTTGATTGCTAGGTGGCGAAATATTGAAGCAGCACAATAGTTTGAATTTTCTATCATAAGATGCACTCCTATGAAAACAGGATAAGATAATTTGAAGGAGAAAATTATCGTACAGTAGGATAGGATTAAAAACAGATCTACATCCACATGTTTTTCGATGGATTGGCACCTTTTTGTCTCGTTGTGAAACTGGATACCTATATCCTTTATTCCCCCCTGGGTCTGTTGCATTGCTGTAGCATTCCCACAGGGGGTTTGCCCTCTCTTTTCCACTTGTACATATTTTGACTTTCTATTTTCAAGAAAATCACTGAATTACAACACCTAAAACATAACAGAGAACACTAAGCCCTCCAAGTGGAGAAAGTGAAGCATGTACATTGAATAGACTTTTTCCATTTGTGTTGCTCTTGCTAGTTGCATAGCAATGAGGCTGACAGGTTGATCTCATAGAAAGAGTACCAAAATTAGTGAAGCGAATGAAGAATAAGAAATACAGTACACAGTTCTACATCCCATGCCAATATTGCCTAGTTAACATTCTATGCCAACCTTCACTCACAGAACATCACAATAAGGGTGTCCAGAATCAATGAAAGCTCTGAGTTATGTGGTACCAAACCCACTAAAACACAGAAAAGGACCACTCCTTGCTTTTAAAAGAAGCAATAACATGGGCCAACCAATCATATACTCGGTAGATGGTATTTGTACTGTTTTTCTCATCATTCACACGTTTATCTAGTTTTCTCAATACCAACAAGGCAAACAACCAATAACCACATTTGTAAGCCTAAGACAAACACATTTCAGAGATAACAGTGACTTACCAGCTTTTCGCACAAAATAAACTATGTAGGAACAGAAAAGATTGAATCATCACCATAGAACAAAAAGAGGCAAGGAAATGTTAGGTGAACTCCAAGATCAGCATGACCAGAAAAAAAGGTAAAACAAAACATCATCAAGTGTCCCACTGTTCTGATCTATACTAGATAACTGTAAATCTGCTAGTTGAAGAATATTTTCCACTTCACTCATTAAAAAAAATTAGTTATCGACAGATGTACATAACAATTTGTTCCAAATCATGTCCCTACAAATGAAAGGACCACGACATAGGCTTTGGGATAAAGTGGAAAAGGTCAGATGACCCTCATGCCCCAAATCAATACTAGTTTTAAAACAGGCTCCATCACAGGCTCACAGCCATTTATGCTTAATACAAGATCATCAGGTAATATATCCTACATATTCTAACATATCATGGATACATTTCATAAATGTAACTGGAAGAGAATATAACACTAAACTAAGAAAAAATTGCATAGCAAAAAAGGGAGAGGACAACAAAAGAAAAAATATTTGCCCATACTTGTTCTCTTCCTCTATGTTCAGCCAGAGAGGTATTGGTTCACTTTTGTCAATGTCAGTTATTTACAACTGCTCATATCGATAACAGTTCCAATTCATGACCCTCAAAGCTGAACCATCATGGTATTGCCTTGATGGTAACAAAAAATCAAAAGGGCAGTTGAACCTCATTCCTCAATTCTTTACCAGTTTTCTTTTTCAAAAACAATGCTGCAAGTCAAGGTATGAAATTTATTTGCGAACAAGAAGAAGAATTTTCAACACAAAACACAATGGTCTCCGACACAAACAATTAATAACTCCGAGAATTTTGTAAATTTCTGTTGCACGCATGATTGCATATCCAGAATCCATCAATTCCAGACCTTAACTACAAAGAAGAATTACACGCATTGCATATGGATACATACGCATTGCATATGGATA
Source organism: Miscanthus floridulus (assembly GCF_019320115.1). NCBI lineage: Eukaryota > Viridiplantae > Streptophyta > Magnoliopsida > Poales > Poaceae > Miscanthus > Miscanthus floridulus. Next base: position 106,317,002 of record NC_089581.1, read on the forward strand.
CATAATCATATCCAAAAATTAGGAAATAGGGAGCACAGCCTCACCCATAAAAACTCTTGGCATTAATTAAACAATAATAAAATGGAAATAATAATGCGAAAGTATGCAAGGAGAGATTGCGTACGACTGGAATCGGAGCTCGTCTTCGGGGACGCTGTCGATGAGGTTGATCTGGTCGTACAACGAGAAGGTCCTCCTGCTCATATCCGCATCCCAAACAAACCAGATCAGCCAAACAAACCAGATCAGCCAAGCAAGCCCAAGCGAACAGGGCGAAAATCAAGTACCCATAAGCACCAGAGAAGAAGAACAGCAACAAGTCGCATTTCCTCGGTCCAGCAGGGATCCAGCGTATACCTGAGAGACGGAAGATGCCTGAGCCGTGCGCTGCCGGAGACGGGGTCACTCCGCAGCGACTTCACCAGCTGCGGCAGAGCCCCCAGCGCCTTCTGCCCTCGAGCCGCCGCCATCGCCTCCCTCCCGCTTCGCCGGCCGGTCGGCTCCTCGGCTGGGGCGGTCGTTCTAGACGGGTCAGGGAATTTTGCATCTACGACCTTGTAAATTGTAACGGAAATTCGAAAAGGTCCCCACCTGACGCGTGAGATTATTCGGCCCGTTTTAAACCGCGGTGGCTATGAGGTGGGCTGGGCCTTTGGTTATTTATTTACACATTTTTCAATTCCGTACTGGGCGAGTGGGCGTAGGGCGAGCTCCCAAGTCGACGTGGCGGGGATGGCTGCGACGGCCGGCGGCGGCGTTAGTGGAGGGGCTAAGGCGGCGGTGGCGGAGCAGATAGCACAGGCAGTGCGGTCCACCTCCAACCTCCTCCACCTCATGGAGCAGTCCTCCCCCGCGCAGGTCTCCCGCCTCCTGTCCCCATCTCGTCTTGGTTGGTTCTCGAGTGTTCCGGTTATATGCATGATTTTACAGCCGTTTGCTGATCACAAGAATCAACTGGCTTTGCCAAATTTGTGTGAAATTGACTAAAATTATGCTGTAGTTCGTTCATGGTGTCTCTCTTTACTCTTTAGAGACAATGAGGTTAGGAATTTTGATGGATTTACTTTTTCCTTGAAGGTGAAATGATTGCCCAATTCATGAATGTTATTATCTTCATCTTATACTGCATAACCTAGAAATTATTCTTTTGGAGTTTGGCTGATTCTTCTCGCCCTTGAGCCTGCGAGCGAGCAGTAGGTAGTTTTTTTTTTGGTCGAGGTCATCATTGTTGTGCTGTATACAAAGAGCGCTCGAATGTAAAAAAAAAAGGCCTTTGAGGGTATGACCACACCAGGCATTGCATCAAGAAGAAGACCTTCTTATGTAGGCCCAGAAAACCCCCGAACCCCTGCCCCACCCTTACACAGCGGCACCGTCGCCGTGTGAGAACAGGCCGGTCCTCAGACATATGCTTTGGCGTGGGACAGACGGGGGGATTTTTTTAACTCCGGCCTGAAATTCGCTTCCACGGAGAGTCGAATCCAGGACCTGAGGAGTGCCGCCGGAACGCTCTAACCAGTTGGACTAGAGACCCTTTGACAGAGCGCTCGAATGTATTCTTACATGAGTGCCTGAGTGTACGTTGTAAGGGTTCTTGTCCCCTTTTTTCTTAATATAAAATGCACAGCTCTCCTGCGTGCTCGATAAAAGCAACCTATAAATTGTTGGCATTCGATGGCCATTGATTAAGCAGCGAGCTTTGATTGTCATCTAGCGACTTCCACAATGCTGCGCAGTGTCCATGTAGATGCAGCATGGTGTTACGGCTTTAGATGGATCCTCTACTTCAGGCTACAATCACAAACATGCCAATTCACTTATTTAAGGAGTGCTACTAAGCTTATGAGTCGTTTTATAGTTCAGTTTTGTATTTTCAGTGCTACCCAGTACCCACCTCTCTATCCCCCAATCCCCTTGTGATTCTTCCTAATTTTTCCTCATATAAATCAATAAAAGTTCAGACAGTTCAATGAACTGCCATACTTTCCTTCAATTAATAAGTTTATGAAACTGCACCCACAACAGTCAACAGACATGTTGGGACGTTATGATGTTATATTGTTGTTACAAGTACAAGCAATCAGTTTGTGAACCAAGATAATCAGCAGAGATGTATTTGTGGTCTCAGGTTCACTTGGCAAAACTACCCAAGAACCTGTTGGAAAAAGCATCCTTTGCAAAGAACACAGAGCATGTAAGAAATAAGAGTAGCATTGGATGCCAAAACTAGTTGTAAAGTAGCCATTAATATATGTGCCCTGTCTAGGTGTTGCACCAGCTACCTCAAGTAATTTCATCCTTGGATGCTTATATGGACAGGAGTTTGCAAAGGTTAGCTTCCCCTATATCCATATTTTTTTATTCATTATCTTCTCACTAGAAGTTCTACGCTTTTCTCTAAAACTTAGTCATGGACTTTTTTAGCTGCATTTTTTCTGTCCAGAATCCAACCAACTAGGCTGAAATTTATTTTCTCCCTCTTTGCCTGCCAGAAAAGGATCACTTATGTCAGTTTTGTGGCATATGATCATTATGTCTCAATTATTTACCAGTTTTTTTCCTTTTAAAAAAATGATGCAAGGCAGACTCATCAATATTATTCTGAACAAGAAGATCAATTGGAATGACCATTTCCCACCAGATCACATTGGTCTAGGACACATCCATTAGTAAACTGAAATCCCAGCTTGTAGTTCTGTAAGATGCATAATGGTTCTTCTAAACTGAACGCATGTTCAGATTTCCAACCAACTAGGTTGAAGTTTATTTTCTTCAATATCACCTCTAATAAACTCTTCTTTTGTATATTAAAAATTTGTGCAGTGCCTCTCAAATTAAGACAGTCACACAGCTCTTGTCAAACATGGAGAACACTCAGCTGAGATCCATGTTACCTTCCTCTCAAATGAAGAAAGATCAAAAGAGTACTGAACCTTAAGAACTCAGAGTTGACTGATGTGTTCACTGAGACTTAATGGAAGGATATGTCTTTGCCGTCTTGTGCTAAAGAAATTTGAGTATTGTGGTTCAAGAGATGGCTGTTAAGATCTAGCCGGGTACATGTTGTAAATGGATAACATGTCCTAGTACGTGAACTAGATAGAGATTAGAGAGATGAGTAGTGCTAGGTTACCGACCATTGTAGGCCTTCGATCTAGAGGCGTCGGCCATGGTCGTTGTGTCGGTGTCTGTGCGAGGGCAGCAACAGTCGGTGAGGACGGTGACGGTGATGGGCGGTGGCGACCGGCGGTGAAGACCAGTGGCGGCGCAGTGCAGTGGTAGCGGTGCTTCCCGTCACTGACTATGCCCCTCACTAGATCGGGTTAGGGTTTATCGGTGGGGAGCTCGGCTCAGGCAAACCTCGTACACAGAGCCGCCGGCCCCCACCTCTATATATAGCGCAATGTGACAGGGGTCCTCCAGCCATAGTGGGTTGGGCGTCCCTGATTAGGGCGCGGATCAAAGGCCCAACTGGGCCGTTGGGCCCAGTTTGGGATTAGAGATCAATCTAACAATCTCCCCCCTTGATCTTCTATCTTTTAATTTCATATCATTTACTTTTGTTCATTTCATTATAGATTAGCGCATAGAGCATGTTTCATCGTCACGGTCAATTGTCGATAGATTTAACAACTACAACACACCACTGTGTTATGAAATAGATAATTTACTTTGTGCCTTCTTTTGTCTAGGAATTATAGGATTTTTCTTAAACCCATACCGGCTACATGTTCTCTAAACACGTTGGGTGGTAAGACTTTTGTAAGCGAATCCGTGGGTATCTTTTTGGTACTTATATGCTCAAGACTTATGATATGATCCCGGACTTTACCTTTCACAATATAATACTTTATGTTAATGTGTTTGGTAGCATCACTTGACTTATTGTTGTGAGCATACTGTACTGCCGGATTATTATTGCAGTATAATTTAAGTGGTCTATAGATGTCGTCAACCACCTTCAAACCGGGTATGAACTTCTTTAGCCAGTTCACCTGCCTTGTTGCCTCATAACACGCTACAAACTCAGCATACATTGTGGACGATGTAGTGACGGTTTGCTTTGAGCTTTTCTATGAAATAGCTCCCCTTGAGAGAGTGAATACATATCCAGACGTGGATTTTCAATCATCTCCCACATAATCAGAATCTGAATATCCCACTATATGGAGTGAATCTGATTTTCTATACGTCATCATGAGGCTTTTCGTTTCTTGTAAATAACGCAAGACTTTCTTTACTAATTTCTAGTGTTATGTTCTAGGATTGCTCTGGAATATGTCAAGTAACCCGGTAACAAATACCAAGTCAGGGCGCGTACATACTTAAATATATTGCAAGCTTCCGACAACTAAAGTATATGAAACCGTTTTCATTTGATCGATCCCATACTGATTCTTAGGGCATTGAAAATCCCCATATCTGTCGCCCTTGACTATAGGAGCAGGTAAAGGACTACATTTATGCATATTGAATTTCTTTAAGATCTTTTCTATGTATGCCTTTTGTGACAGTCCTAATACCCCTTTACTTTTATCTCGGTGAATCTTGATCCCTAGAACGAATGAAGCTTCACCAAGATCTTTCATATCAAATTTTGAGGATAAAAACTTTTTTGTCTCCAGTAGTAGACTGACATCACTACTAGCAAGTAAGATATCATCCATATACAGGATAAGGAAGATAAACTTCCCATTCTTAAATTTTGCATAGACACAATTGTCCTCTACATTCTCTTTAAACTCAAAATTCCTTATTGTCTGATCAAACTTCAAGTACCACTGTCTTGAAGCTTGTTTTAATCCATAAATGGATTTCTTTAGGCGGCATTTCATTTGTTCTTTTCCTTCCATGACAAAACCTTTCGGTTGTGCCATATAAATATTTTCTTCCAAGTCCCCGTTGAGAAATGTCGTCTTTATATCCATCTGATGTAATTCTAAATCATAATATGTCACTAATGACATTATGATTTTGAAGGAATCCTTACATAAGACTGGAGAAAATGTCTCATTGTAATCAATGCCTTCTCTTTGCGTAAAGCCTTTTGCCACAAGTCGCGCTTTATATCTCTCTATATTTCCTTGAGAGTCAAGTTTTATTTTGTAAACCCATTTACAGCCTACTGTTTTGGCTCCTTTAGGAATTATTTTCATGTTCCAAACTTTATTGGTATTCATAGATTTCATTTCATCTTCCATGGCCTCAAGCCACTTTGATGAATGATTATTTCTCATGGCTTCTTCAAATGATGTGGGATCATTCTTCATTTGAAATTCCTCAGTGTTGTATACTTCATAGTCAGCAGGAATAACTGATTTTCTATCTCTTTAAGACCTTCTAGGGGCCTCCACATTTGGCACATCTTCTATTTGAGGCTGTTGTTGCTCCCCCCTGATGTGTGGCAATAGGTTCTACAAGATCCTGAAGAACAGGTTTCTCATCGTCATTCATTGTTGCCATAGGTGGAATAACAACAGGTGCTGGCACCACAGTATCTTGCACTATCGGTGCAGCGACAGCAGGTAGTGAGAAAAATGGCTCATGAATCATCGGAGTGGGCGCATATACCTGCTTCTCTTCAATGTCAATTTCTCGAGCTACCATGCTCTCCCTCATTATTTCATCCTCTAGGAAGACAGCGTGTCTTGTTTCCACAAACTTTATATGTCTGTCTGGATAGTAGAAACGAAAACCTTTTGACTTTTTTAGGTAGCCAATTAAATGACAACTTACTGTTTTGGGATCTAGCTCTTTAATGTTTGGGTTAAATACTTTAGCCTCAACAGGATTTTCCCACACACGTAAGTGGTTTAGTGAGGGTATTCTTTCTGTCCACAACTTATATGGTGTTTTGGGCACCGACTTATTTCGTACTCTATTGAGAATATGAATATCGGTTTTTAACGTCTCCATCCACGTGCTCAACGGTAAGGTGGAGTAACTTATCATACTGCACACCATATCCATCAGGGTACGATTGCGTCTTTCAGCTACTCCATTCTGCTGAGGTTCGCCCGGTGTAGAATACTGAGCTACTATGCCATTCTTCTGTAAGAATTTTGCAAAAGGTCCAGAAACTTGGCCATATGGGGTATGCTGATCGTAGTACTCCCCCCCACGGTCGGACCTGACTATCTTAATCTTTAAATTGTGTTGGTTTTCAATTTTTGCCTTAAATATCTTAAGTTTATCCAATGTTTCTGTTTTTTCTTTGATTGGATAAATATAGCCATAACGAGAGTAATCATCTATGAATGTTATGAACAAATTATAACCATCCACACTCTTTACAGGAAACGGACCATAGATGTCTGTGTGAATAATCTATAAAATTCCTATGTTTCGTTTGACATCTTTCTTAATTTTCTTTACATATTTTTCCTTTTATGCATTTTCTGCATTGTTCTAAATCTGAGAACTCTAATGGAGGAAGAATATTATTCTTAACTAGCCTTTCTATTCTTTCCCTCGAAATATGGCCTAAACGACAGTGCCATAATTTTGATGACGCATCGTGAGCTCTCTTTTGTTTTCTGTTTATATCCGTAGACGAGGATACATTCTCATTGTCGCACGCAACGTTTCCATCATCACATACAACATTCACATCATCACGTAGTGATAACAAATAAAGCTTATTTTGTAAGATAGCAAGACCAACACATGCATTATTAAATGTTATCTTACATTTGCCATTTTTAAAATGGCAATCATGTCCATCATTGTCCAAGCATGAAACACTAATCAAGTTTCTCTGTAAAGAGGGAACATAAAGTACATCTCTAAGTAAAAGTGTGAAGCCATCAGCAAGCTCTAGACAAAGATTGCCAACGACTTCAACATCTGCTTGGACTCCATTTGCAACTTTAACGCGTCTTTCTCTTTGTGTAGTCCTCATTGAACGGAATTCCTATAAGGAATTAGCAACATGAACAGTTGCACCTAAGTCAACCCACCAAGTAGATTTCGAATACTATACATATAGGGATTCATTTATGAACGTAATAATGTTCTCACATGTCTTTGCCATGACCATCTTTAAGTAATCGGGACAATCTTTCTTATAATGTATTGTCTTCTTGCAATAGAGACACTGGTCTTTCTCTACCATGAACTTATTCTACTGAGGTTGATGCAGCATGAGATCCTTTCCCTTTGACTTTGAGGAGTTAGCATTATTATTCTTTTTTTTGTTGTCTTTCACATAATTGATAGTGCCACCATTGGCAGCTTTCATTCTCTCCTCCTCTTGCACACATAGCCATGAGCCTCTCTAAGTCCCACTTCTCGGGCTATATGTTGTAGTTGACAACAAAAGTGTCAAATTCCTTTGACAAGGAAGCAAAAATTAGATGGATAAGGAACTCTTCCTTGAGAGCAAGATCCATTGAATGTCAAATTGCTCATCCTTAGTGAAAGGATTAAGATGCCCAAGAGGGGGGGTTGAATTGGGCTAATTCTAAATTTTTTTGCAATAATTAAGTCATACTATTAGCCTAATAATTAAGCCATACGGTTAGCCCAATTAACCCCTTGTGTCTAGAAAGTGTTTTTATTGATCTATCGCACAAAAGTTTAGCAACCTATGTTCCAATCCTACTCTAGCATGGCAATTCTATAAATGTAAATGATAAAAAATGAATTGCTCAAAGTAAATGCTCAAAGTAAAGAGAGAAGGAGGAACACGGCGATGTTTTGCCGAGATATCAGAGAGTCGCCACTTCCCACTAGTTCTCGTTGGAGCACCCGCGCAAGGGTGTAGCTCCTCCTTGATCCACGCAAGGATCAAGTGCTCTCTACGGGTTGATTTCTTTGACACTTCATCGCGGTGAATCATCTACAACCGCTCACAACTTGAGTTGAGTCATCCACAAGCTTCGCCAGATGATCACCAAACTTTCAATAACCACCAAGCCGTCTAGGTGATGGCGATCACCAAGAGTAACAAGCACGAACTCTCACTTGACCACAACAAGCCTAATGAGAATGGTGGATGCACACTTTGCTACTTTTGCTTTCACTAATGAGGGCTCTCTTTGGAATTCTCAAATCTCAATCACCTCACTAGGACCTTGCTCTTCTTAACACTCTCAAAGGTGTTTCTCAGCTATTGGAATGAGCAAAAGTACCCCCACAGACGAATGGAGGAAGTATTTATAACCATGGCTGAAAAACGAACCGTTATGTGCCTCTGCGGGGTGACCAAACGCTCCGGTCGTGTTGACCGGACGCTTCGGTCAGTTCTCCCCGAACTTCAGCGTTTAAGTTGTGACCAGACGCTGGACAGCGTCCGGTCAACACTGACCGGACACGTCCGGTCGTGATTTTCCTTCTCTGGAACCTTACTGGAGTCGATCGGACGCTGAGACTCAGCGTCCGGTCACTTTACCTCTCAACGTCTGGTCGCACTAGACGATTTCACCTTGATCAAATGAACTGACCGGACTTTGCGCCAGCGTTCGGTCACCCTAGAGCCAGCGTCCGGTCAATATTTGACCCTCCATTCACTTCCAACTCTTGATTATATGTGAATAAAGTTTGCTCCAATGGATCTAAGGGCTTTTTAGGAGCTAACTAGTGCTAGATTTAGCAAGTGTGCACCACACCTAACTCACTAGACTCACCTAGGTCAAGCTACCCGTCCATACCCCCCTTAATAGTACGGCCAAAGGAAAAACAAAGTTCTAAACTACTCTAAGTGTCTCTTCCACTCTAATCGACACTTAGAACTAGTCCATCCTTAACCTTGTCGTCCATCCTTTAAAAACCAAAATGATTTCCATCGTAGGGGCATGACCACTATGATGGCCCAATCGATCTCTATTACCATGACCTAACTTAATTGTCTCTGCAAAACACACGTTAATCATAGTAATCACGTATTGTCATTAATCACCGAAATTCAACTAGGGGCCTAGATGCTTTCAATCTCCTTTTTGGTGATTGATGACAATACCACCTCGAGTATGTGAAAGAGTTGAGGTTTTTAACATGCTTGGTTTATATAAGCTTTTGACAATAAGAACAAAGGAGTTAGACAAGCTTATATGACCCAAGCCAACATGATGTACTCAAAAGATATGAAATAAGCATGAGTATAAGTAATAAAGCTCATTTGTATTAGAGTAAAACGCGGAAGCAAAGCAAATGAGCATAACACTAGTAATATGACATATAAAAGATTCAAAGTAGAGAGCACACATGTCAAATAACACGATTACGTAGATATCACTATCACATAAATATAGTTTGATGCATGAAAGTAAACACATGAATGCATAATAGTGTATCACACATAAAAACCAAATGTAATAAATAAACTAATAGATAGACTCCCTCTAAATGTATCGCTCCCCCTATGACTAACATACTCGATCCCTCTCCTCCTTTGGCGTCAAACATCAAAACCTAAGGGTTGGTCGGCGGGGCTACAGCGTACGAGTCGGACACTGAATTACGAGGAGCGAGCTAGAATTGAGTGCCATCATCATCTGACCCTGAGCTCTGAGTTGTCCAACCTTGTGTAGATGGAAGTGATGCTAAAGTGGTCTGGGTCAGATCAGGGACTGGAGCGGCCGTAGACTGTGCAGGTATCACTGAAGCAGGCCGCTCTGATGATGCACCAGAAGAAGGGAGCGTCTTTGTAGTCTCGGTAATAGGTGCAATTGTAGAAGGACCTAGGACATGTAAATATGGAGGAGTAGGCTACCCTGTCAACTCACTGAAAGTCGCTCCAAGGCTCCTGGAGACTGAGGTATCTGACACTAGCAGCGAAGAAGTCTAAGCCGGGTGTGAAGCTCGTCTAAAAAGATGTGAACTATGGGGCTAGCACTAGCGAGGCAAACCACTAGGACACCTACTTTGTAGGTGAAGCAAACTGTGCTGGTGGTTGTCCCTAACACTGAAGCCCACTGGGTTGTAATGCTGGAGTCATAAAAGTGGTGGTAGGCTGACCAAGCTGGGATGAAAGCTGTGGCGGTGGAGCCCCAATAGCTGTCATAACATGCTGCATAAATCCAAGTAGCTACTGCTGCTGCTGATGTATGGCTGCTGCTGCTGTATAGCCTGCTGCTACTGCTGGATCGTCTGCTGCTGTCGCTAGAACTCATCCTGTCTAGTCTGAAACTGTGCAAAAGTGACAGCTATCTCCTGAGCCTGGCGAGCCTAATCCTGCCTCATCCACTCAAGTATGGCAAGTAGAGCGTGGTCTGTCTATGGTGCAGGTGTTGCTGAATTAGAGCTACCGGCCTCATGGTCATGTCATCGTGTAGACATCTGAGGAATAGGCTGGTAGTCATCATCTGAGCTGTCACTAGGGTCGCTCGCGACAATCCCCTCCTACTAAGCATCAAGCTGCTCCTTCTCTATAGCTGTCATGCCTCTAATGGTCTCATCCTGCTGAGTTGCAGTCTCTAGCACCTCTGGACGTCGGCTCGGCTGGCTGGGTGTCCTCACTGCACTCTGATGGATCATCTGAGTCATGTTGTATGCAAGGAACTCTGTAGTAGCACCACTATACTCTGCCAGCATCTCAGGTGGCCTCACAACAACTGCCCTGTGGATTAAGAATGTAATCTAGTGAGCATATGACAGCTGTCTATCACCCCTAAACCTCTCTATAATAGTATCCTCCATCTTTGATAGAAGGAGATCCCAAATATCAAACACTGTCTGCTGCATCAGAGAGTTTAGTAACCATAACTGTATACGAGTCGCCCTCACGATACCCCATCCTCGGAAGCAGTGTCCTCCTTATAATAGCATCCAACACTCTAGCTGTAGGAGTGAGATCACTGGGTGTTCTGTTCGACCCCTCGCCGAATAGCTCTGTAAAGCAATGATGGACTAGATCTGTAGGGGGCACAAGACCGTCGTGTGGGCGTCTGGGAGGCATTGTCTGTCCATAGCAAACCTCATATAGCCGGATGGGTTGCTCCTAAAGTCTGAGTATCTCTCTAACCCTAGTGCTCATCAGCCTTTAATCTCTGCCTCTGAAAGCAAAGTGAATGAATCTGTGCTGCGGGTCAATCCAAAGTGTAGCATAGAACTAACGGACCCAAGATGGAATATATAAGCCTGTCCGTCTAAGTAAATCTGTCAGCACTGGTCTCTAGCTGCTGCTACAATGGTCTCAATGTTGCACACCCTCTGAGATCTAAATACTGTTCTACTGTTAAGATATGCATTATAAAAATCTTTCTACAGAGGTGTGTAGAAACCCTCTGAAGCACGTTTATCCCGCCTCGGTGGAAACCACTGCTCAAAGTCCACAAATCTAAGCTGCTACACCTGCTTGCCCGTGGCAGCCCTCAAATCCAGGTGAGTCACTGAAGGCGGACCCTGTGGTCTAGGCAGTGGGCGAGAACCCCTCTACTGTGTCTCTAACCTCGGTGTGACTGGAGCACGGGTACGACTAGAGCGACAAAGCTATGGCTAAGGTGCCTGCTTAGTTTCCTCGGCCTGCTCTCCCTCCCGAGTCTGCTTTGCTGGCTGTGGCTGCTGCTGAGGCTCCCCCTAAGACTGACTCTCATCAATAGCAACACGCCATCCTCCAACCATGAGAGTCCCAGCTGGACCACCATGATGGCGCTCGACCTGCTCAAGTGCAGCCCTCGTAGGTGGAGAAAGCTGATCTGCAATAACAACACCACTTCAAGCACCTCTTCTCTCTGCACGCTCTACGGTCTCTGCAACTGCGGCTGCTCTTGCTGTATCTGCATTAGGGTACTTGCGTTTCCTTGTTGCTAGCTTCTTTGTCGCCTTGCCTTTTGCATCTGTAGGTTGGTGAGGCGGGGCCTCGGATCCTCATCGCTGGGACCACCTCTGACATTCTTGACACGAGCCATATGACGAAGCTGAGAAAAACAACTGCCGCTGACAAGGATCAACTGTCAACTATCACTTTCGAAGCTTGGCCTCAATCTGTACTCGCAAGCTTGGCCCCGAGTTAACTAACAACTGCCAATGGGACCACAACGGCACCGACTTACTGCACGATAGAATAGATAGAATATGTAAATAAATACAATATATCTAGAGATACGAAACTCTAAGAAAGTAAGCAATGGATACGAATTTGGAAACGAGGGCTTGCTACCTGACGAAACAACGAATTGACGAGAAGAGGAACGGCACACGGGGAACCACCGGGAATCCTAGGGTAAGGGTGCGCTGGTCGGCGTGGATTGGACATGGAGATCCAATGTGGGTACTGGAGCAATGCTGCACGGCGTGGAGGACAGCTAGGGCTTTGGCGAGTCTGATGGCGCCACTGGCGCATGGATGGCGGAGCAGAGCGGAGCTAGGGCATGGCCCGAAAGAGCTGCTGGCGGCGTAGGCTCGGCGCGAGCAGGGTGCGGCGGCACAGACAGGGCATGGCGCTGGCGGTGTGGGCTCGGCACGAGCAGGGCGTGGCAGCATAGACAGGGCACGGCGGTGCGGGCGCGGGCGTGGCAGGGACGAGCAGCGACGGCGCGGGGCTGTGCAGCACAGGCTCGCGGCGGGAAAGGCATTGCGGCGCTAGAGCGGCTGCCCGACGACGTAAAGGCACGGGCGCACGGAGCAGAGGGCGGCGGCACAGATGTGGTGGCGCGCGGCGAGCGGGTGGCGAGCAGTGGCGTACGGGCGCTGGAGCTGGGCGACGTCGGCAAGATGCGTGGCTAGGGCACGGCTTGGCGATGTCGGCACGGCGGTTGGGGAATAGGTCACGACCCGTACGTTGGTTATATGGTGGTCCACATGTGATGGAAAAGGAAACGAAGAAAAGAATCTAGAAACCGCACATTATCTACTGATCGGACGCTCCGGTGGCAGCGACCGGACGCTACCACTCGGCGTCCAGTCAATTCCAGAGAGGTCTAAAACTCCTAGAATCGTGACCGGACGTGTCCAATCACCACTGAACGGACACAGGCAGAGTCCGATCGATCTTGACTTCGTCTTCTTCACTTGATCGGACGCTGAGAAAGCACTATTTCAGCGTTCGGTCACTCCTCAGCAGCAGTTCACCTCCTGTGAACTGATCGGACACTGGACTTCAGAGTCCAGTGCAGCGTCCGGTCACTTTTTTCCTGCAAATCTTCAAAGTCCTTCGTGTTGCTGTTTCCAATCAAGTCCCAACTCTAATAAGATTAAAATAAACACCAATTAGGACTGATGTGAGTGACCTCTCTCAAACCCTCAATTTTTTTCAAAAATATTTTACCTTAGGCTATAATTTTTTTAAGAAAATAGGCAACAAGAGGGCAATTGAAAATAAACGACAAAGCAACATTCATGCATGTGCAATGCAATACTTGAAAGTAAATCTAGTTTCTTGTCAAGTTTGATCCAACGTTAAGCTTCTTCACACGCTTTATGGCGGTTATCTTAACCATGTTAGACAAGCCCTATATGTATTACCAAAGATTAAACATGTTGTATAATACAATGCAATGCAAGGGACAACACAAGCTCATTTTTTTAGTGAAGTTACTAAAATCAAGCACATTGAGCTCATTCCGCAATCGATAAAAAGTCGCCTTATCTAGCAGTTTAGTGAAGATATCCGTCAATTAATCCTCGGTCCTTACACCTAATGAAATATCATTCTTTCCAACATGATCTCTAAGAAAGTGATGACGGATATCTATGTGCTTGGTGCGAGAGTGTTGAACCGGATTATTTGCAAGTTTTACCGCACTTACATTGTCGCACAAAAGAGGTACTTTTTCTAAAACTACATCATAGTCTAACAAATTTTGTTTCATATAAAGTATTTGTACACAACAAGCACCCGCAGCAATGTATTCCGCTTCGGCGGTGGACAAAGTCACACTATTTTGTTTCTTGGAGGACCAAAACACAAGTGATCTACCAAACAAATGGCACCCTCTCACCAAATCATTCTTCATTGTTTCTTGAGTGAACTCATCCTAACATGAGCAAGTCTTCTATGCCATAGCCACCTAAGTATTGTTTTGGTGAATAGGCATGTTTTCAAGTTAGCATCTTCAGAGGTAAAATCCACTAGATATAGATTGTTGTATCTAAATCCTTTGAATATCACTTGATCATCATCCTTTTTAGATACAACCACTTCCTTCTCGATAAACAAGCATTGGAAGCCAAGATCACACAATTGTCCAACAAATAGCAAGTTGAAGCTCAATGAAGCAATATATAGCACATTTAAGATAGAATGATCATTTGATATTGTCACTTTGTCTAATCCTTTAACCTTGCCCTTTGAATTATCTCCAAATGTGATTCTTTTTTGTCCATCTACTTCTTCATCTCGTGAGGTGAACATACGATGATCACCGGTCATATGTTGTGTGTAACCACTATCAATAATCCAATGACTTCCATCGGTCTTGTAGTTCATCTATACACAAGAGATCAAGCTTTAGGAACCCAAACTTGTTGAGGGCCCTTCACCTTCTCAACAAGTGACTTTGCAATCCAAATTTTCTTAGGCCTATCTTTGTTTGGAGGTCCTAAGAACATGACTTTCATCTTTCCACTAGAATCCTTTCTAAGCATGTAATGAGCATTAAAGGCAAAAGGTCTAGCATGCTTGGGCAAGGGTTGTGGTGGTGGAGTTTGGCACTCATGGGTAAAGTGGTCTTCTTATCCATACTCAAAACATCTCTTTAGCTTTGGTTTTGACTTGTGTTGTTGTTGAGCTTGAACCTTCTCTTGGTTTGCCAAGTACCCAATGCCACTTCTATCTATCTTCATGACGGTGTTCATTAGTAGCTCACTTTGAAGATGATTGCCTCTTGTGAGCTTGCTCAATCCAATCTTGAGATGCTCTTTCTCCAACTTGAGCTTCTTGTTCTCTTCCTTGAGAGCATTATTATTTTTCTCTTCCTTGAGCTTCTTGTTTTCTTCTTTGAGCTTCTCATTCTCAAAAGTCAAATCACTATCATGATCAAGAGTTTCTAGCACAATAGTATTGTGGCTTTTGATCTCTTCAAGATCTTTCTTGAGCTTTTCATTGTCATTCTTGAGCTTGACAAACTCATCATAAACATCAGCCTCAACCACTTGTTTGCCCTTGCTACTAGAACTTTGCTCAATGCTCTCAATGATCAAATCATCACATGATGTAGCTATATCAATCTTAACAACATTGTTAGTAGCATCATGTGGCTCATTGGATAAAAATTCTTAAGTAACGACAAGATTATCATGATTAATCTTAAGAGTAGTATATTCTTCTTTTAGCTTGTTGTGGCTAGTGATGAGCTCATTGTGTATCCTCTCAAGTTTATCATGTTTATCTTTAAATTCTTTCTTAGAAGATTTGAGCTCCTTAAGTTTGGATGATATAGCATCATTTGCTTCTCTAAGCTCAACACTAGCCTTTTCGGTTACATCACATTTAGCTAAAAGAGAATCATTCTTAGCTTCTCGATTTTCATTTTTAGCTCTACTCTTTCTAATAATCTTAGTGTATTGATTTAGCAATTTAACAAGATCATCATAAGAAGGTGATTCATATTCATCATCACTATCACTATCATCATTGCTAGCATGTTCATCACCGCTACTATCATCATTTGATACCTTGCGATCACCCTTGGCTATAAGACATAAGTGTGTAGAGGATGATGGTGATGGTGGTGGTGAAGATGATGAAGAGTCAATAACAATGGCGACCACCTTCTCATTGTCACTATCATCATTGGATGAGCCACTAGATGAATCAATGTCTGAGCCAATCATCGACGATGTATGCCTTTCCACTTTTCTTCTTCTTGTGGAAGTCCTTCTTGCCATCTCTCTTCTTGTATGGCTTATTTTTTTTCTTCTCATCTTCTTCATTGCTTGAGTCATCTTTCTTGTCCTTGTACTTGTTCTTATACTTGTCTTTCTTGGGCTTTGTGCATTGATGTGCTAGATGATCAAGTTCTCCACAATTATAGCAATCCATCTCCAAGATTGGCTTCCTTCTAGAGCTTATGAAGAACTTCTTCTTGCCATCGAACTTGATGCCACTCTTGTTGAGCTTCTTTAGCATCTTAGCGGTTCTTTTCACCATGAGAGCAAGGCTTGCATCATCAACTTCATCATCACTTGAGCTCTCATACTCAAGTTTTGCTTTGCCCTTCTCTTGGCTAGCCTTGAATGCCAAGTCTTTGTCTTTCTTCTTGTTAGAGGATGGGCCATCTTGAGGTGTGATATGCATGTACATCTTATAAGTATTGATCTTTCCCAAGATTTGTGTCGGTGTAGCGGTAGAAAGATCACCTTGATGAAGCACGGTCACAATATGCCCATATTTGTCAATGGGAAGGACACTCAAGATCTTTCTTACAACATCGGATGGTTGCATTTGAGTGAGTCTAAGCCCATTGACTTCCTCTACAAGAACATTCAAGCGTGAGTACATTTCATTAGCACATTCTTTGGGAAGCATATCAAAAGAGTTAAGCTTTTTCATGACAAAGATGATAGCGTTCCTCACGCTCACTCTTTGTTCCCTCATGGAGCGTACAAACGTCCGACCATAGTGCATGGGCATCTTTGTGGTTTCTCACCTAGTTGAACACATCTTTGCAAAGGCCTTTAAAGATGGTGTTTCGAGCCTTTGCATTCCACTTTTCATAATTCACCTCATTGCCTTGTAGGTGTGTAGCATCCTAAGGTTTTGGAAAGCCTTGTGAGGCAGCTCTAAGTATTCCAACATCTAGAGCTTCTAGATATGCCTCCATGTGGATTTTCCAATATGGAAAATCATCCTCCTCAAAAATAGGAGGTCTATCCCCGTGAGACATCTTTCTCTAGGCGGTTAAGTCTAAATACATGAGCACGAGGCTCTGATACCAATTGAAAGGATCATGATGCCCAAGAGGAGGGTAAATTGGGCTAATTCTAAATTTCTTTGCAATAATTAAGTCCTATGGTTAGCCCAATAATTAAGTCATACGGTTAGCCCAATTAATCCCTTGTGCCTAGAAAGTGTTTCTATTGATCTATCGCACAAAAGTTTAGCAACCTATGTTCCAATCCTACTCTAGCATGATAATTCTATGAATGTAAATGACAAGAATTGAATTGCTCAAAGTAAATGCTCAAAGTAAAGAGAGAAGGAGGAACGCGGCGATGTTTTACCGAGGTATCGGAGAGTCGCCACTCCCCACTAGTCCTCGTTGGAGCACCCGCACAAGGGTGTAGCCCCCCTTTGATCACCCGCGTAAGGATCAAGTGCTCTCTATGGGTTGATTCTTTGACACTCCGTCGCGGTAAATCACCCACAACCGCTCACAACTTGAGTTGGGTCATCCATAAGCTCCGTCGGATGATCACCAAACTCCCAATTACCACCAAGCCGTTTAGGTGATGGTGATCACCAAGAGTAACAAGTACAAACTCTCACTTGACCACGACAAGCCTAATGAGAAGGGTGGATGCACACTTTGCTACTCTTGCTTTCACTAATGAGGGCTCTCTTTAGGATTCTCAAATCTCAATCACCTCACTAGGACCTTGCTCTTCTTGGCACTCTCAAAGGTGTTTCTTAGCTGTTGAAATGAGCAAAAGTACCCCCACACACGAATGGAGGAAGTATTTATAACCATGGCTAAAAAACGAACCGTTATGTGCCTCTGTGGGGTGACCGGACGCTTTGGTCATGTTGACTGGGCGCTCTGGTCATGTTGACCAGACGCTTCGGTCAGTTCTCTCCAAACTCTAGTGTTTAAGTTGTGACCGGACGCGTCCGGTCGTGATTTTCCTTCTCTGGAACCTTATTGGAGTCGACCGGACGCTGGGACTCAGCGTCCGGTCACTTCGCCTCTCAGCATCCGGTCACACTAGACGATTTCACCTTGATCAAATGAACTGACCAGACTCTGCGCCCGCGTCCGGTCACCTCGGAGCCAGTGTCTAGTCAGTATTTGACCCTCCATTCACTTCCAACTCTTGATCATATGTGAATGAAGTTTGCTCCAATGGATCTAAGGGTTTTTAGGAGCTACCTAGTGCTAGACTTAGCAAGTGTGCACTACACCTAACTCACTAGACTCACCTAGGTCAAGCTATCCATCCATACCCCCCTTAATAGTACGGTCAAAGGAAAAACAAAGTTCTAAACTACTCTAAGTGTCTCTTTCACTCCAATCGACACTTAGAACTAGTCCATCCTTAACCTTGTCGTCCATCCTTTGAAAACTAAAACGATTTCCATCGTAGGGGCATGACCACCATGATAACCCAATCGATCTACATTACCATTACCTAACTTAATTGCCAGTATTTGACCCTCCATTCACTTCCAACTCTTGATCATATGTGAATGAAGTTTGCTCTAATGGATCTAAGGGCTTTTTAGGAGCTACCTAGTGCTAGATTTAGCAAGTGTGCACTACACCTAACTCACTAGACTCACCTAGGTCAAGCTACCCATCCATACCCCCCTTAATAGTACGGTCAAAGGAAAAACAAAGTACTAAACTACTCTAAGTGTCTCTTTCACTCCAATCGACACTTAGAACTAGTCCATCCTTAACCTTGTTGTCCATCATTTGAAAATTAAAACAATTTCCATCGTAGGGGCATGACCACCATGATAACCCAATCGATCTTTATTACCATTACCTAACTTAATTGCCTCTGCAAAACACACGTTAGTCATAGTAATCACGTATTGTCATTAATCACTGAAACCCAACTAGGAGCCTAGATGCTTTCACTTAGTATGTGCTCTCTTATGCCACCATTTCTAGAGTATCTCTCTGTCACCGGCTGCTTTATCAGCTGGGTAGCATATGTCTTTGAAGAGCTAGAGAACTGACTCTTTATTCTATCGAGGTACTCGGTGACCGTGTCATACTCTGAGATTGAGCCCATAATTGTAGGCTCAATCGTGTTCTTTATCATAGCCAAACATTTTTTGTTGGCAGTGAGCCACTTCCTATGCTCAAGGTCATAGGACATCTTTTGAGATGCAAAATCCCTCTCTAGTTGCCCAAGTGGCATCAACCTCGTTTGTCTCCCTCACCGGTGCCACAGGCTCAGTGGAACACGGTGAGGTGACTACCTAGTCCACATCAGCCAAGATGAAGGCCCGGACAATCTTTTTCTTCCACTCCGTATAGTTGTCATCTTTGAGAGTAGGGATCTCTTTGATACAACCCATCAAGTTGTATCCGCCTGAAAACATAATTCATATAGAGTAAGAACATAAACATAATAATAATAATTGCATGTCTTAATTCCAACGTTGATCAAAATTAAAACATACAATTATCCTCCACTAATTCTACATCATCGTTGGGCATAAATAGAATTATTGCATGACAAAACTCATAAATAACATCATAATATTGCCATTAATCAACGTTGGTCAGAATAATAACAATATTATAATAAACTAAAAACATATCTATTTTTCAAAATTAAATTCTCTCGTTGGTTCGAATTTAATAATAAAAATAACAACTTTAAATACGCAGCGGAAAGCGTAAATATTTTCATTATTATTTTTCCAAAAACTTTACAGTACTGTACTTTTCTCTGAACAAAATTGTCATTGGATCAAAATTGTGCAGAGTTGGACATCAAAATTCAATTGAAATTCATCAAATATGTATCAAAAGGTTTCTGGAAAAATAAAACGAAAGAAAAATTATGTTTCACTATGTTTGTGGCCATTTCGGCCCAGTAGAGCAGAAACGTGGCCCATGGCCCAGCGCGTAGCCGCGCTCCCCCGCATCCCAGGCCGCAACCTAGGCCTGGGCCGGGATTCTCCGATCCCGCATGTGCCGAATGTTGGCCCGAGCAATCTCGTCCGTTGATTTGAATTCGACGGACATGCTTCAATCTCGGAGAGACAAAACTGGCCTCCAGCCGCTGTCCCATAACCCTAGCCCCCATTCTATTCGCCTCCCTCCGCTCTTCACGCAAGCGCAGGCAGCAGCCATGGCGGTCGGAGGAAGTGGCGGCGCCGCCGCACGCCCCTTCGTCGGAGCATTCGTCCACCCGAGGGTGAGCACACCGCCGTCGAAGGGCTACGCTGCGGTGCCCTTGACACCCAAGCCCGAGGCGGAGCCACGCAGTGGCGTGACCTGCCCGGTCGGCACCTCTGGTTCTTCCCGCGCGCCGGCCATAGAGATGGCCGGCGGCGAAGACGGTACGGCCGGGCCCCAGGTAGGAAGCCCCTTCTCTACCATCCACTTTCTCTTTCTAGGGTTAGGGTTTCTTTTTCTGATTCGATTCATTCGATTCGGTTCATCTCTTTCATTTGATTTCTTTTCTTTTCTATTTATACCCATACTGAGATCTACTCAATAGAACCTGGCTCTGGTACGAATGTTAAGATATATTATGATCACATAGTCATAGATCTAGCCGGGTACATCTTGTAAATGGATAGCATCTCCTAGTACGTGAACTAGACAGAGATTAGAGGGAGCAGTAGTGCTAGGTTACCGACCATCGTAGGCCTTCGATCTAGAGGCATCGGCCATGGTCGTTGTGTCGGTGTCTGCGCGAGGGTAGTGACGGTCGGTGAGGACGGTGACGGTGATGGGTGGTGGTGACCGGCGGTGAAGACTGGTGGCGGCGCAGTGTAGTGGTGGCGGTGCTTCTCGTCCCTGGCTACGCCCTTCACTAGATCGGGTTAGAGTTTATCGGTGGGGAGCTCGGCTCAGGCGAACCTCGTACATAGAGCCGCCGACCTCACCTCTATATATAGCACAGTGTGACAGTGGCCCTTCAACCATTGTGGGCTGGGCGTCCTCGATCAGTACGCGGATCAAAAGCCTAACTGAGCCGTTGGACCTAGTTTAAGATTAAAGATCAATCTAACAGAGACTTAGCTCCATCCGGCATAAGGATCCATCGCTGCCTACTGTTTGTCCCACATTTGCTGAATTCGGTTGGGGAATGCTGTTGCTGTAACTATTCTTCAGGTGCCATTTTCTTCTTCTTCTTTTTTTTTTTTTGAGAGAGAGAGTACTTCTGGTGCCATGTTACGGGTGCCTAGAACCTGTATCATAAGGCAAGCATGCCTGTTAATTGCCACGCTTTCTGGTCTATAAACATGCTGTTTTCTTGTAATTGATTGTTTTTAGCAGTAAATTAAGGTAGAAATTAATAAGTGATCAAATGTTTAACGTGGCACTGCTCTTTGAAGTTCAATTGCATGCATACCCTATGAAGTGAGGCGAATGCTTCCCCTGCGTACCAGCAGGCTTACGAGGGCTCCATTGGCAAACCACCATATTTGAGGTTGGGATCTGTATTTATAAACTAAAGATAAATATTTCTTGAAGCTACAAGTACCTAGATCCAAGAAACCCACGGATTCAAACAAGGTCTAGCTCGTGAATTATGATGTTGCTTTACGTCCCTTCTCTCGCCAAGTCTACAAAAGGGGAGGGCAGATGATCCCAGCTGTGCTGTTTGTTGCTTCTCCTTGTTGCCTTGTGTGTCCATACTACTTGTCTAGTACTTGAGTAATCGTCAAGCTAGCAATGAAAAAAAAAACTCAGACCGGTGAGGGAAGAACCGCCCTCACGGCATTGTCATAGGAAGGGACCGTATGACCCTGGTCGAGAAAACCCCTGAATCCTGGCACATACCCCGAAGGGCCGAGTGAACCGGGACAGATCATCAGGCCGGCGGCACTAGAGGCACACCCAGCTAACATAGTCACCAGGTTCGCGTGCACAGCGAGGAGATTTTTTTAGATGGGTATCGGAAATTCTGCCTGCACCGGGGCTCGAACTCCGGTCGGCAGGCTGAAGCCTTAAGCCACGCCGCCTGACCAGAGCCGAAGATGATATAGAGCTGTGTCTGCGTGCCTGGAAATGGGAGGCAATTGGGAAGAAAGTGAAGTGACGAATTTGTACTCTCGCCGTCGCCACGACGACACTCCTCGGTGCTGAGCTCCGCTACGAGTGAGAAAACATGAACAGGCTTATTGGACCGAACGTTTCTCTTTCTCCTCACCTCATGTATTTCTTCTCTGTACGGACAACGTTGCGGGCTTGCGGCCATGCAAAAACTACACCACTTATGTCCCAAAACAATGTACGCCTACTCAATCGAGAGAAGCTGCAAATCGCAATGCAAAAAGCAGACCACAATGACTGGTCTGATGAGGCCCATGGGCCAGGTCGACCGCTGCGCTCCTCCTGGGCCTCGGCCATCAAGCCCATGACATCTAGGGTTTGGTGTCCACCGTTCTGGTTTATAAAACACAGGGCGCAGGGAAAGTCTCTCCCGCACCCCCGCTCCACACCGCCGTCGCTAACCTGCTGCCACCGACGGTTCTTTCGCCCTCTTGCTCTGCTCCTATTTTTTCTTCGCTGTTTCTGTTTGCCTCTTTTTTCTTCGCTGTTTCTGTTTGGCGATTACTATATCATTTTGAGCATTTTTTCTTCGCTGTTTCTGTTTGGCGATTACTTTATCGTTTTGAGCATTTTGTTGGCGATGAGGAAAGAAATCCGTGTGCCGGAGGCGTCCGCCGGACGCCGGTGTTGGTTGCACAAATCCTCTAAGAAGTTCTGAGCCACTTGTTTTTACGTCCTTCTCTCAGATCCAGAGTTACTTATTTCTTCCTTCCTGGTGCTTCCAACTGATCCTGTCCTGTTGTTGGCTTGGTCTCTTCTTGGATATTTGTTCTTGTGAGTTGATTTCCGATGCGAGGTGATGATGCATGTATGAAAGTCTGTCAATCCCCTGATGTCACAAAGTGATGACTCCTCATACATCCCGACAGGCTCTGATCGCATCTGCAGCCGCTCTACCCGCCGCACTCTATTGGATTTCGATCTCCTAGTACCTCCTTCGCAATTCGATTGCAATCTGTTGATTTTTTTCTTTTTATTTTCGAGTTAAAACGAGTCTTATTTGAACTTGAAACTTGGTTAAATGATTGCACATGCGGATATGCCCCGTTCCATAACATTGCCAGGACAAATCTTCAGCTCAGGATCACAGCTCTCCAAACACATTCGTCCAGGTCCAGCTCTGGAACAGGACAGCCCTGGAACAGGATCTCCGCTCTCTAGCCTAATGGGGCCACCAGCTTTATATATATATTTATATATATATATATACACACCATGATGAAAGAAACAGAGGGATGCGATTATAAAGGGAGTTTTTACATTTAAATATAAAAAAGGGTAATAAAATAATTTGGCGATGAACTAAGAGCATCTCCGAGAGTTCTCTAAACATTCTTTTAATTCTTGTTTTTTTAGAAAGATGGAAAAAAAATTCTTTCCAAAAAGAGTTCCTTAAACATTCTTTTAATCCTTGTTTTTTTAGAAAGATGAGAATTTTTTTTCAACAATCCAACTAGAGTTCCTTAAACATTCTTTTAATCCTTGTTTTTTTTAGAAAGATGAGAATTTTTTTTTTCAACAACTCTTAATATTTACTCCTAATCTTTTGAGAACTTAGAAATTTCTCTTCCTTCCCCGTAACTTTACAGGACGAACCACGCGCGGAGACGCCGTTCAGCCCTTGGTGAAGATCGAGGGCACCAGCCTCCGCATCGCGCAGGTGGCCGCCGGCGCTGGCGAGGCCCGCGTCGAGCTCGACGAGTCCGCCCGTGGCTGGGTAAGGCCAGCAGCGACTGGGTCATTAACAGCTACGGCGTCACCACCGGCTTCGGCGCCACGTCCCACAGGAGGACCAAGGAGGGCGGCGCTCTCTAGAGGGAGCTCATTCGGTTCCTCAACGCTGGCGCATTCGGCATCGGCACCGACGACCACGTCCTGTGGGTGGACGCCACGAGGGCGGCCATGCTCATCCGCATCAACACCCTGCTCCAGGGCGGCTTCTTCGAGCTGCAGCCCAAGGAGGGTCTTGCCATGGTGAACGGCACCGCCGTGGGCTCTGGCCTTGCCTCCACCGTGCTCTTGAGGCAAACATCAGCCATCCTTGCCAAGGTCCTGTCCGTCGTGTTCTGCGAGGTCATGAACGGCAAGCTGGAGTACACCGACCACCTGACCCACAAGCTGAAGCACCACCCGGGACAGATCGTGGCTGCTGCCATCATGGAGCACATCTTGGAGGGCAGCTCCTACACGGGAGGAACTTGGTCGGCCGCTAGCGTCACCCTGGAGCCCTTGGCGATGAGCGGGTTGATCCTTCTCGGTCTTGTTTCCCGACGTCGAGTTGACAACGAGTGCCTGCTTGCTTGCATGCAGCCTACTGGTTGCCTGCTTGCTACCCGCCTGCTTACTTGCACAGTACTGTATGCATGCTCTGTTTGCTTGCCTAGTGGTCGGCCGCTGTTGCCTGCTTGCCTGGCTGTCGACTGCTGGGCTAGGGCAACACGACGAATGCAGGCAGCGGTGGCGTGGATATGTGCGGCGACGAAGAGGTTCGCGTGGAAAAAAGAAGACCGTAGAAAAAAGGTCAAATGAGACCGTCATTTGATTTTTTTAGAAGTCAAATTTTAGAAATTATTGGAGATGAACTTCTTTTTTTCTCTTAAAATCTTTTTAGCAGTTGACAAATATAAACTTTTTAGGAGGAATATTTAGGGAACTCTTGGAGATGCTCTAATGCTGCATAGCAATTGAAAGGATGAAAATGCACAAGAGGGGATGAATTGGGCTAATTCTAAAAATCTTTGCAATAATTAAACCCTACACTTAGCCCACTTCACTCAGCGTCCGGTCAGTAACCGGAACCTGACCAGCGTCCGATCAGCACTGACCGGACGCGTCCGATCAGGATTCTTCCTCTCTGGAACCTTATTAGAGTTGACCGGACTCTAGCACCCAGCGTTCGGTCACATTTCACTCAGCGTCCGGTCGCAACCAGACAACTTCTCCTTGATCAAATGAACTGACCGGACTCTGCTAACAGCGTCTGGTCACACCGAAACCAGTGTTCGGTCAACATTTGACCCTCCATTCACTTCTAACTCAAAATCATATGTGAATGAAGTTTTCTCCAATTAATCTTAGGGCTACTTAGGAGATACCTAGTGCTAGATTTGACAAGTGTGCACCACACCTAACCCACAAGACTCATTTAGGTCAAACTACTAGTTCATACCCCCCTTAATAGTACGGTCAAAGGAAAAACAAAGTCATAAACTACTCTAAGTGTCTCTTCAACATCAAATGACACTTAGAACTAGTCTATCCTTAACCTTGTCATCCATCCTTTGAAAACCAAAACGATTTTCATCGTAGGGGCATAACAAACATGATTGCCCAATCAATTGCCATTACCATGATCTAACTTAATTGCCTCTATAAAACACACGTTAGTTATAGTAATCACGTATTGTCATTAATCACCAAAACTCAACTAGGAGTCTAGATGCTTTCAATCTCCCTCTTTTTGGTGATTGATGACAATACAACCTTGAGTATGTAAAAGAGATGATGTTTTCAACATGCTTGGTTCATATAAGCTTTTGACAATAATAAAAAAGAGTTAGGCAAACTTATATGACCTAAGTCAACATGATGTACTCAAAAGATATGAAATAAACATGAGTACAAGAAATAAAGCTCATTTGCATCGGAGTAAAAACGCGGAAGCAAAGCAAATAAGCTTAATGAAGTGACATGACATATATAAAGATCAAAATAGAGAACACACATGTCACATATCACATAAATATCACATAAAGATATCACGATCACATGTATGTAGTTCAATGCATGAAAGTAAACATGAATGCATAATAATGTCTCACACATAAAAAAACCAAATATAATAAATAAGCTAAATCATAAAGCTCCCCCTAGATATAACGCTCCCCCTATATCTATCATACTCGACCCCTCTCCCCCTTTGGCGTCAAACACCAAAACCTAAGGGTCGATCCATGGGGCTGGAGTAGACGAGTCGGGCGCTGAGGTGCGATAAGCGATCTAGAACTGGGTAGCATCATCCTCTGATCTAGAGCTCTAAGTTGTCTAACCCTCTGCTAGAACTAAAGCTGAAGCGGTCTGGGTCTGCTCTGAAACTGGTGCGACCTGTGACTTAGCAGGTATGACTATAGCAGGTGACTCTGATGATGCAACTAATGATGGGAGCGTCTCTGTAGTCCTAGTGACTGGAGCAATGATGGAAGGTCTACACTACTGGAAAATGCGAGTTTCCCTACCATTTTTATTGTTCCCTACGGTTTTGATTAGTTCTAGGGAATGAAATGTTTCCCTAGGGTTGCTTTTTGGAACCGTAGGGAACCTGGTGTTTCCCTAGGAAGTTCATGATTTCGTCGGGAGCAAGAAGAGCTGTAGTCCTTTAGCTGGCTGGGCCAGCTCCTACGTGGAAGATTTCCCTAGGAGGTATATATAAAATCCTAGGGAACGAAAAATCGGAACCCTATATGAAGGCCCCACTTCTTCCCGCCGCCGCCCAGTCCAGGCCAGTTCTCCCGCGTCAATTCAGGCTCAGGCGCCACTTCTCCCGCCTGCCCATCCAGTTTTTTTTATGAATGGCCTCGTGAAAGGCAAAGCCCACAACAAAAAAAAAGGAAAAAAAAAGAAAAAAAAAAACACAGCGCCCGCGCGAGCGTCTTCTCCATCGTAGAAGAGCCGCGCCGTGCCTCCCACGCCATTCCAGCACGCGGCCGCCTGCCTACCCACGCTGCCCAGCGCTCGGCCGCCTTGCCCGCCCACGCTGGCCCCAGAGCGCGGCCGCCTACCCGCCTGCGCCGCCCAGCGCGTGGCCGCCTTGCCCGCCAGCGCCGCCTGCCCGGCCAGCGCCGCCCAGCGCGTGGCCGCACTGCCCGCCAAGCGCCGGCCCAGCGCGAGGCCTGCCTGCCCGCCCGCGGCCGCCTGCCCGCCTCGCGCCGCCCCAGCGCGCGGGCCGCCTGCCCGCCAGCGCTGCCCAGCGCGGGCCTGCCTGCCCGCCCGGCGCCCGGCGCCCGGCCGCCGCCCTTCCCTAGGACGCCGGCCTCCCTCAACCCGCACCCTCCCTCGAGCTGCCTCCCTCCCCAAGCCGCCGCCCTTCCCAAGCCGCCGTCCGCCCTCCCCAACCTGCTGCCCTCCCAAAGCCCCCTACTCTGCACCCTGCTACCCCCTCACATCTCCACCTTAAGCCCTCCCCAATCCCCATCCCAAGCTTTCACTCCAATCACCCATTCTCGATCTGCTGCCTCCCATTCCCTCCCTCCATGTCCTGTTGTTTAGATCTGTGGAAGCAAAGGATGGATTGACAGAGGTAAGGTATTTTCTGGGGATTTCTAGTGCATTCTTGTGTGGACAGCAGCAAGAAGATTCACAAAGAATTGATATTGATGTATTATATTCAGTCTTCCCATTCCATAGTGGAGGCACCCTTCTACTGCTTGGTCGCCTGGAGCCAAGGAGGAGTCAAGGAGTAGGGGCGGTGTTGCCCGGAGCTCTGTTGTGAAGAAGGAAGGCACCACATCTGTAGAAAGAAGGCTTCACAGTCTGCTTGTCACTCTTGAACAAAGGATTTAAGGTGAGAAGGAAAATTTCCTTTTCTTGCTGCTTTTTTTGTATTGTTAGCAGAATTGGCATGTCTAAAATATTTTATACGGTCTGTTCATTTCTGAAAAATTAGAAACTAAGAAGCTTAGCACTATGATAATTTTGGTGTTGCAATCTATTAGGTGAATATTCTTTTTTAAGTGAGTTGTCTACTGGGTTTAGAGAATAGTCAATATTGTGACTCATCTGATGCAGTCTAGAAATTTTGTTACTAGTAATAATCAGTATATGTTCTATATAAACTTGTTTGTCTATTAGTTTTAGAATACATGCACTAAATCATGTGAGTTACTTGCAAATTTTTCTGTTTCAGTTCATTGTCACAACAATAGCCATGTCAGTAGAAGATCATAGTTGGATGTATGACGGCTGGAATGACAATGGTCGTCATTCCTCGGATTGGGTGCGAAATACAAATGCAGTTATTTGTAGGGCTGTAGCTGCTACATTTGCCCTGCATTGGCGTATTACTATACTATATGTTTGACTGCAGTTATTTGTAGGGCTGCTGCTGCACCATTTGCCTTCTATCCATTGTTCCTGTCTCTCTCATGTGCACAGTAGCTGTAGCTGCAAATGAGTGCAGTTCTTCTAGCAAAAATACATGTCTGCCATAGCATTAGCATCTTGATTTCCAATTTCCATTACATGGTGTGCTTCCATCTTTTATTTATTAATGTTAACTGTTGTACACATCTCGGCTAGTCTTGTGAGACCTATTTTCAAATGCTATCTTTGAACCTATTTTTTGGCATAGCGTTTACCATGAAGTTTCCACTTATATTTAATAAAATCCCATTTGTTCAATTGAATAGGCTTGTACTGGTGGCTCTTGTGCTGGGATAGAAAGTCCTGAAGAAACATTGAGTAGGATTGCTCAAGGAAGATTCCGTGGCCATGAAAATGCAGGAACTACAAGCGGTGGTGGCAACTACTCTCCTCCGACCGATGAGTTTCCATTTTTCTGAAAACTTATGCTACCAAAACATGGCACTTACCTTTTGTCGCCAAAACATAGCACCTATATTCTGTTGCCAAAACTAGCATGGATTAGACAACTCCATTTGAGTTAGTGATTAACTGTTAGATGGACAGCTATTATCAGTGAACACCATAATTGTAATGTGATAATGCACTGTTTGAGCTGAATGCATTAAATTATTGCTGATGGTTGTCAACGTGTTCAAATTTAAATTTTGTATATGAAATCATTAGAATTATTTGAGGTCAAATATGGTGCCATGCCAGATTTATTTCCCTACAGATCAGTTTCCTAGGGAACTTAAGTTCTAGGGACAAACTTTACACGTTGGTTTTGTGTTCTTGTGTCAGCATGCGCAGCAGGTTCCCTAGGGAGCCTTTTTCTTAGGGAAACCAGAATCCCCTACGGTTCCCAGACAAACTGTAGGGCACCTTCCTATTTCCTGTCAACATGTTCCCTAGGACTGTTTCCCTACGAAATACGGTAGGGGATCAGGTTCCCTACGGTTTTAAGGCTTTTCCCTAGGAATTTGAACTCTAGGGAAACTCGTAGTTTCCAGTAGTGCTAGGGATACGTAGCTCTGGCAGTGTAGGCTGCCCTGTCAACTCGCTGAATGTAGCACCAAGGCTCCTAGAAACTAGGGTGTCCGTCACAAGCATCAAGGAACTCTGTACTGGTGTGAAGCTCATATGTAAAGGTGTGAAGGAAGTACCCTGTGCTGGCACTAGCGACGCGAACCATTGGGACACCTGCTCTGTAGGTGAAGTGAACTACATAGCTAGCTGTCCTTGACTCTGAAGCCCACTGGGCTAAAAACCTGGAGTCACTGTAGTGGTGGTAGGCTGGCCGAGCTGAGGTGTAAGCTGTGGCGGTGAAGCCCTAATAGTAGTAACAACATGCTGCATGAAACCAAGTAATTGCTACTGAATGAGGAGCTGTTGCTGCTGCATGGCGTACTGCTGCTGCTGGATAGCCTGCTGCTGTCGTTGGAACTCGTCCTGTCTGGCCTGAACCTTTGCTAGTGTAGCTGCTATATCCTGGGCCTAGCGAGCCTGATCCTGCCTCATCCGCTTAAGAATAGCAAGTAGAGTGGGGTCCGTCTGTGGTGGCTATGGAGCTGAGCTGGAGCCACTGGCCTCACTATCATGTCGCCGAGGAGGCATCCGAGGGATATCTTGGTAGCCATCATCTAAACTATCGCTGGGGTCGCTCTCGACCATACCCTCCTACTGAGCATCTAGCTGCTCCTCCTCTGTCGTTGCTACACCCCTGATGATCTCATCCTACTGGGCTATAGTCTCTGACACCTCTTGGAGACAGCACGGCTGGCTAGGTATCCTCGCTGCACTGTGGTGGAGCATCTGAGTCATGTTATATGCTGGAAACTCTGTAGTAGCTCCTGAATACTCTACCAACATCTCAGGAGGCCTCACTATAACTGCCATGTCAATTAGAAATGTGATATAGTGAGCATATGATAGCTGTCTATGACCTCTGAAAGTCTCTACAAGTGTATCCTCCATCTCAGAAAGAATGAGATCCCATATATCAAATACTGTCTGCTGGATCAAAGAGTTTAGTAGCCATAACTGAATGCGAGTCAATCCCTCGTGATATCCCATCCTCGGAAGCAAGGTCCTCCTCATGATAGCATCAAACAGTCTAGCTATAGGAGTAAGATCTCTAGGTGTTCTGCTCGACCCCTCGCTAAATGGCTCTGAGAAGCAAGGTCGGATGAGATCCGTGGGAGGCATAAGACCGCCGTGAGGGCGTCTAGGAGGCTCTGTGTGACCATAGCAAATCTTATGAAGGTGGATGGGTGACTCCTGTAACATGAGGATCTCTCTGACCCTGAAGCTCATCAGCCTGTAGTCGCATCCTCTAAATGCAAAGTGAATGAACTTATGAGCTGGGTCAATCCAAAGTGTAGCATAGAACTCACGGACCCAAGATGGAACATATCTACCTATCTATCCAAGTAAGTCTATGAGCCCTGGCAAGTAAGAGAGGTGAGGGCAGATCTGCTCTCCAGCTGCTACTACAATGGCCTCAATGGAGCAAACCCTCTGAGACCTGAATGCAACCCCACTGTTAAGATATGCATTATAAAAATCCTCCTACAGTGGTGTATAGAAACCCTCTAAAGTACGCTCATCCCTCCTCAGCAGGAATCAGTCCTCAAACTGAACAAACCTGAGCTGCTGCACTTGCTTGGCCATGGCGGCCCTCAAATCCAGATGAGTCACTGGAGGCGGACCCTATGGTCTAGGAGGCGGATGAGAACCCCTCCTCTATGTCTCTGTCCTCGGTGTCACCTGGGTACGAGTACGACCAGAGCGGCATAACTATGGCTGAGGTGCCTACTCTGTCTCCTCGGTCTGCTCTGTCTCCTGAGTCTGCTCTACTGGCTGACCTAGGGCACAGACTCGCTAATCAATGCGGTAGGGGAGGCACAAGTAGTGGCACGGGAGTGCTGTGGGCGGTATGGGCTCGGTGGCATAGTGCGGCGTGGGACATGGTGGCGTGGAGCAAGGCGCGGCGGTACGAGAGCGGCACGAGCATGGTGGCGCGAGACATGGCAGCGTAATGCGGTGGCGCTGCTGCACGGCTAGGGCACGATGAGCGGGAATGGGAGCTCGATGGTAGGGGCTATGGCAGCACGAGCGCGGGCACAGCAAAGTCGGCGTGATGGCAGATGGGATGCGGCCTTAGGTCAAGCCCGACGCGGTTATATGGTGGCCCCCAACGTGATTGATAAGGAAACAAAGAAGAGTTCAGAAACCGCACAACTTCTACTGATCGGACGCTTCAGTGGCAATGACCAAACGCTGCCACCCGGAGTCCGGTCGACAACAGAGAGGTCCAAAACCTCCCAAGTCACGACCGAACGCGTCCGATCACAACTGACCGGATGCAGCCAGAGTCCGGTCGATCCTTAGATCTTCTTCTTTGCTTGACCAGACGTAGGGACATCATTTGACCAGACACAGGGAAAGAATGATTTCAGCGTCCGGTCACTCCTTCGCGCTTTTGTTCACCTCCTGTGAACTGATCGGACGCTGGACTCCAGAGTCCGGTGCAGCGTCCGGTCGCTCTTTTCCAGGAAATCTTCAATGTTCCTTCACACTGCCTGTTCCCAATCAAGTCCCACACTTCAATAAGATGCAAATAAACACCAATTGGGACTGATGTGAGTGATCTCTCTCAAACCCTCAATTTTTTCAAAGTATTTTTCCTTAGGCTATAATTTTTTTTAAGAAAATATGCAATAAAAGGGTGATTGAAGAGAAACAACAAACAACATACATGCATATGCAATGCAATACTTGAAAGTAATTCTAGTTACTTGTCAAGTTTGATCCAAGGTTAAGCTTCTTCACACGCTTTTCAACAGTTTTCTTAATCATGTTAGACAAGCCCTAAATGCATTACCAAGAAGTAAACATGTTGTATATTACAATGTAATGCAAGGGACAAAACAAGCTCATTTTCTAGTGAAGTTACTAAAATCAAGCACATTGAGCTCATTCCTCAACCGACAAAACGTAGCCTCATCTAGCAGTTTAGTGAAGATATCCGCCAATTGATCCTCGGTCCTTACACCTTCTAGTAAAATATTATTCTTAGCAACATGATCTCTAAGAAAGTGATGATGGATATCTATGTGCTTGGTGTGAGAGTGTTGAACTAGATTATTAGCAAGCTTTACCACACTCTCATTGTCACACAAAAGTGGTATCTTTTCTAGAACTACACCATAGTCTAGCATAGTTTGCTTCATGTAAAGTATTTGTGGACAACAAGCACCCATGGTAATGTATTCCGCTTTGGTGGTAGACAAAGCCACACTATTTTGCTTCTTGGAGGACCAAAACACAAGTGATCTACCAAGCAAATGGCACCCTCCGGATGTGCTTTTTCTATCAACTTTACAACCGACATAATCCGAATCAGAATAGCCAACTAATTCAAATCTAGCTCCTTTAGGATACCAAAGGCCAATGCTTGGTGTGTGCTTAAGATACCTAAGAATTCTTTTAACAGCAATCAAATGAGCTTTCTTAGGATTAGCTTGAAATCTAGCACACATACACACACTAAACATGGTGTCGGGCCTAGATGCAGTTAAATATAACAAGCTATCAATCATAGAGCGGTAGAGAGTTTGTTCAACCGTTTTACCTCCCTCATCTAGGTCGAGATGTCCATTAGATGGCATTGGTGTCTTGATTGGCTTACATTAATCCATCTTGAATCTCTTGAGAAGATCATTTGTATATTTCTCTTGAGAGATGAAAATCCCTTCTCTTATTTACATGACTTGAAAACCAAGAAAGAATGTAAGCTCTCCAATCATAGACCTCTCGAACTCCTTCAATATCAATTCACCAAACTCTTTATAAGAATCTTCATTTGATGATCCAAAGATGATATCATCAACATATACTTGACAAATGAAGATCTTTCCATCAAGCTTCTTAGTGAATAGTATGGTGTCGACCTTCCCAGTGGTGAAGCCCTTCTCAATGAGGAAATCCCGAAAGCACTCATACCAAGCTCTTGGGGCTTGCTTAAGCCCATATAACACCTTGGACAACCTATAAACATGATTAGGATATCTAGGGTCTTCAAACCCAGAAGGCTGATCAACATAGACTAGTTCATTAATAAAGCCATTTAAAATGCACTTTTCACATCCATTGATATAGTTTCATGTCATGATGTGATGCATATGCAAGAAGGATATGAATGGCTTCTAGTCTTGCAACTAGTGCAAAGGTCTCTCCAAAATACAAATCTTCAACTTGAGAGAACCTCTTTGCAACTAGTCTTGCCTTGTTCCTCACAACAACGCCTTGATCATCTTGCTTGTTGCGGAACACCCACTTTGTTCCAATGACTCTTGCATCTTGTGGTCGCTCTTCAAGAGTCCAAACTTCATTGCGGGCGAAGTTGTTCAACTCTTCATGCATGGCATTTATCCAATCAGAATCTTGAAGAGCTTCTTCTATATTTTTAGGTTCAACACAAGAGACAAAAGAGTGATGTTCAATAAATAAAGTAAGTTTTTGAGATCGAGTCATTACACCCTTTGTAGGACTCCCTATGATGAGATCTTGTGGATGAGCTTGTAGTAGAGGTATATTCCTTCTATCAACCACTTGAGGTGGAGGTTGTGGAGCATCAACATCTTATGCTTGTGCCACCATTTGATCATGAGACATGAGTATCTTTATTTTCTACTCTCATCTTTATCACCATCTTGTGACACATTTGATAAAGAAGGTGGATCAATCACTTGTACATCATCTTCATCATCTTTAGGCTTGATGTCTCCAACCGAAATGTTCTTCATAGCCTCCCTCAATGGTTCATCACCTACATCATCAAGATTCTCATGTGCTCATTGGGAGCTGTTAGATTCATCAAATTCTACATCATATGTTTCTTCAACTAAGCCAGTGGCATGATTAAATACTCGAGATGCTTTAGACTTTGATGAGTAACCAACAAGAAAGCCAATATCACAACGTCTTTGGAACTTCCCTAGATGTTGTCGCTTCTTGTAGATGTAGCATTTACAACCAAACACCCGAAAGAATGATACGTGCGGTTTCTTCCCATTGAGCAACTCATAAGGGGTCTTTCCAAGAAACTTTTGAAGAAATACACGATTGCATGCATAACATGCGGTGGTGATAGCTTTCGCCCATAGAGCTTCGGGTGTATTGTACTCATCAAGCATTGTTCTTGCAAGTGTGATGAGTGTCCGGTTCTTTCTCTCTACTATACCATTTTGTTGAGGAGTATATGTTGTGGAGACCTCATGCTTGATCTCTACTTCATCATAATATGCTTCAATATTTGTGTTGTCAAATTCTTTTTCATTGTTACTTCTTATCTTCTTGAGCTTCACTTCAAATTCATTTGTACTCTCTTGGTAAACTTCTTGAAACATGCAACCACTTTGGTATTGTCATGAAAGAAGAACACCCAAGTATATCTAGAGTAGTCATCAACAATAACAAGACAATAGAGATTGCCTCCCAAACTCTTATAAGTTGTAGGTCCAAATAGATCCATGTGGAGAAACTCTAGTACTCTTGTTGTTGACATGTAAGTTTTGGTTGGATAAGTGTTTGCAACTTGCTTGCTGGCTTGACATGCACTACAAAACTTGTCTTTCTCAAATTTCACATCCTTCAAACCTCTCACCAATTCATTCTTCATTAGCTTCTTGAGTGAGCTCATCCCAACTTATTGTGGAGACCTCATGCTTGATTCCAACTTCATCATAATAAGCTTCAATGTTTATGTTGTCAAACTCTTTTCCATTATCACTCCTAATCTTCTTGAGCTTCACTTTAAACTCATTTTGTGCTCTCTTGGCAAACTTCTTGAAACATGATGCAACCTCAGTCTTGTCATGAAGGAAGAACACCCATGTATATCTGGAGTAGTCATCAACAATCACAAGACAATAAAGATTTCCTTCCAAACTATTATATGTTGTTGGTCCAAATAAGTCCATGTGAAGAAGCTCTAGCACTCTTGTTGTTGACATAAAAGCTTTTGTAGGATGAGTGTTTACAACTTGTTTGCTGGCTTAACATGCACTACAAAGCTTGTCCTTCTCAAACTTAACATCCTTCAATCCTCTCACCAATTCATTCTTTATAAGCTTCTTGAGTGAGCTCATCCCAACATAAGCAAACCTTCTATGCCATAGCCACCCAAGTGATGTTTTGGTGAATAGGCATGTCTTCAAGTTAGCATCTTCAGAGGTAAAATCCAATAGATATAGGTTGTTATATCTAAATCCCTTGAATATTACTTGATCATCATCTTTCTTAGATACAACCAATTCCTTCTCGATAAACAAGCATTGAAAGCCAAGATCACATAATTGTCCAACGGATAACAAGTTGAAACTCAAGGAAGCAACATATAGCACATTTAAGATAGAATGATCATTTGATATTGCCACTTTACCTAATCCTTTGACTTTGCCCTTTGAATTATCTCCAAATGTAATTCTTTCTTGGCCATCTACTTCTTCATCTAGTGAGGTGAACATACGAGGATCACCGGTCATATGTTGTGTGCAACCACTATCAATTACCCAATGACTTCCACCGGTCTTGTAGTTCACCTACACACAAGAGATCAAGCTTGTTTAGAGACCCAAACTTGTTGAGAGCCCTTGACTTTCTCTACAAGTGACTTTGCAACCCAAATTTTCTTAGGCCTATTCTTGTTGTTGGTCCTAAGAACATGACTTTCATTTTACCACTAGAATCCTCTCTAAGCATGTAATGAGCATTGAAAGCAAAGGGTCTAGCATGCTTGGGCAAGGGTTGTGGTGGTGGAGTTTGACACTCATGGGCAAAGTGGCCTTCTTGTCCACACTCAAAACACCTCTTTGGCTTTGGCTTTGACTTGTGTTGTTGTTGAGCTTGAGCCTTCTTCTCTTGATTTTCCAAGTATCCAATTCCACTTCTATCCATGTTTATGACGGTGTTCATGAGTAGCTCACTTTAAAGATGTTGTCCTCTTGTAAACTTGCTCAACCCGGTCTTGAGATGCTCTTTTTCTAGCTTGAGCTTCTTGTTCTTTTCTTTGAGCTCATCATGATTTTTCTCCTTCTTGAGTCTCTTATTTTCTTCTTTAAGCTTCTCATTCTCAAGAGCTAGATCACTATCATGGTCAAGGTTCTCTATTATGATGGTGTTGGTGGTTGATAGCTTCTCAAGATCTTTCTTTAGCTTCTCATTCTCATTCTTGATCTTGACATACTCATTATAGTCATCGGACTTGTAACACCCTAGGTGTTTGCCACCAGTTAAGCAATGGGTTTGAGCTAAAACATGGTATATTAAGTGATGATGAAGATGTCAAGGTCAAACCTATAGAAACGAGCCCCAACCTAAACTTGGATATTGCACCTTTGCTCGCCTATAGACCCCTTTTCAAGATATATGCTTGGGTGGTGTGATTGGGATATCTTCATATGTCTCACATCAATACCCATCTATATTGGACACTCAAAAGTTTCATGAAGTTTGGAATCAAAAAGTCACATGAAATGATAAGTTATATCCTTGTTGGAATGATTTTACTAAGTGCTTGAATTGCACTATTAAGTGAATGAGAACATGAGATGTCAACCAAACCTTGCAACCTTACCAAAATGACTCTAGATGAACTCTACAACGAAAGTCATGAAAGGTTCATGTTGGGCAAATGCAAGAAAATGCTCCAATGGATCAAAAAGGATGATTTAAGCTTCATCATGATCCTACTTTGGTCAAAGTAGAACAGTAGGTTCTATACCAGTTTTGAGGTTGGACCTTAAATGAAAGTTGTAGTCCATATCATGTAGAACAAACTTTGTTTTTGGACTAAGAGCTAGATCAGCTTGGAATTAAGTCAAATCGAGGTCACAAGATCGAATTTGCTGTTGTTTTCAGCACTTAGAAGTCTGGAGTTTCGCTAAGCAACGACGTTGACATTCCGCGTTCTCCGAAATTCGTTAAGCAACATGAGTTGGTCCAAAAATAAAAGTTGAAGGTTATATTATGGAGAAGAGCATGCAAAAAGTTGCACTGAGTTTGACCGAGTTTTGACCTCTGAAGGCGAGTTCCTGTGACCGTTATCAACATGTTGACACTGTCATTTTGAGGCTTAATTACCCGCTGTTACAGAGCTCAAATGATCAGGCACCTTAAATGAGAAACGTAGAGTAGGCCAAGGTGAGCAAACTTCATTTTTGGCCCAAGGACTGATTCAGCCTGAAAGCAGCCCAAATTGGCTCCCCACGTCGGTCATACCGTCGCCCGCCACGTGCTCGGTAGAAGGCCTCAAGGACGCCGTGTGTCCGTGGACGTGGCCACCATTGCCGAGCTTCCTTGCCGCGTGCCCTGCCTTCTCTACCACGCGCCCTGCCTCCCCTACATAGTATAGAGGTGGACGCTGAGCTCCCCACTCCCCAGCGCTCTCCCTCACTTGCTCTTCCTCGCTCCGCTCCACGCCGGGACGCGCGTCCGCCATGGCCGGCTGGCCGAGCTCGCCGCCGCAGCCGTTCTCGCCGCTCCTAGCTTTCTCACTCCCCACGAGCACCACCCTCAGCTTCGCCGCCATCTCCTTCACGCCGTGCTCGTGCTCGCCGTCGCAACCCGCCACCCTAGCCGTGGAAGCTCCGGCCGCCGCCGCCGCAGCCGACGCCCGCGCATGGCCAAGCCGCCGTGGGCCACCTTGGGCTAAGCCAAGCAGCCCCGCAGGTGCGCAAGGGCCCCCTGGTGCTCCCCCGCCCCTCAGCCGCCGACGGCATGGCCTTCTCCGGCCGGAAGCAGCGAGACCCCGACGACCTCCCTGTGCAAATTTATGTTGAGGACCTCGCGCGACAATTCGACGAAAGTCAAGGGCCTAGCTGCAATGTCATTGACTCAAGTGAATAGTGCCTCAAGGGACCTATTTGTTTTAAATCGGCTGAAAGTTTGGAA
Organism: Miscanthus floridulus; assembly: GCF_019320115.1. NCBI lineage: Eukaryota > Viridiplantae > Streptophyta > Magnoliopsida > Poales > Poaceae > Miscanthus > Miscanthus floridulus. The sequence goes on from NC_089581.1 coordinate 106,354,924, forward strand.
AATCATAGTAAATCATAGGAAATTCGTAAAATAGTAAATGTGGACTTTTTGGAATCCTTGTGAAATTCTCTATGCATTAGATCTATAATATGGCATGTTTTAGTTTCAATATTTTGCGGTAAAAATAGATTTGTGCAATAAGGTTGTAATGCTAGTTGAATTTGTTATTTTCCATAACTACAGATCTAGGGCTCCAAATGAAGTGAAATTTTTGTGGCATGCTAATCATGTGATAGTTGATGTGTGGTAAAAATTTCAGGACTATTGGATGAAGTATGGGTGAGTTATTGGTTTATATTGCTCTCACATGATTTCTTGCTTTAGCAACTTGTCTTTTTCATAGAGGTTGCTATACATATTCAAATGGAGTGAAATTTGTACAGTAGACTATTGAGAGGATATGTGAGCCACTGTAATTTTTGTAGAATTTATTGTATACTTTTGGTATATGTTCATTAAGTCACCTTGTTATCTAAAATAAATTAAGAAATGCATTAAAAGAATTTATTTGGTCATGGACACTAGGTTTTCTGGTGTTCTTTAGTCATGTGTGACATGTTGGTAAAGTTGGTTTTGCCTAATTATGTGTTTGCAACATAAGTTAATATTTATTTTCTTGCAAATGTGGTTTATGGACAGATCTAGGAACTTAGCTAGGTTCTTCATGATAATGTGCTTTTTTGTAAAACTTGTTTATACAAAAGTCGTAGATTATTCATGTATCTAGGTGCTGTTAAAATTTGGTATCATTTGGCCAAGTAGTTTAAGAGTTATAGTTGTTTAAAGTTGGGTTATACAATTGATTGCTCTCTGTCTTGTTTAGACCAGTGTCGGTAAATGTATAATTTTGACCTACTTAACTTATGAATCATGCTATGATGGTTATAGATGAAATGTAGATAATTTCATAAGATTTCCAGAATGTCTTCTTGCAAGTCATTTGGATTTGTGTAACTCCAGTTATAGCTAAATCTTATAGCTGCTGTTTGCATGTCCAGAAATTGACAGATTCCAATTATAGTTGTTTGCTTGTGTTGCTAAGTGTGGCTTATGCCCTTGTTGATGGTCAAGTTGTGATACTTGTGACCTTGTTAAACTTGTGTCATGCTTGATGTGCTTGCTCTCTATAGTTAGTGGTGTGAGGTTAGTTAAATAGCTATTGGTGTCTATGTCTTGCATAATCTTGTGTTTATCTTGAATGCTTATGTGATGCATCTTGTGTTACAATTCATCACATTCATACACATGCATCTTGCATCTCATTTAGGTACGCTAGATGAACCTCGTGAAGGACAGGATGTTGGAGCCGAACCCGGAGATGGTGCAAGCTAACTGAACTGACTTGTATCGGGTCCCAGGCAAGCCCCGGAGCATTATAAGTCTTATAATTTATAAAAGCAATTCTTTCTATATATGAGTTATATATTGTTGCATTAAGTTGTAGGAGTTGATCAAAACCGTTGATGCATTTATTACTATCCTTGCCTACCTTATTACCTTTTTACCCTGTTAGGTCAGGATCGAATAACTGCTTAACCTTGCTTAGACCGGTAGCGATCGGTTATATCCGGTCACCTACATTATAGGTGGTTACTGGAAGAGTTTAGCTATGGAAAGGATGATATCCTGGAATTAACCATGTGTGATGGATAATTGGAGACCGGACGGAAAAAGTTGGAGGCAATCAGACAGGGTTCTAGGGTGCTGTTAGTTTCCGTCTGTGTCGATTAAGGACCAACCGTTGTTGGGCCTCGAGTCATGTTGAACGCGTGCCTTACATTTAGCTAGCCGGAATAAAGTACCTTCCGACCAGCGAAGCTGGGAGATTATTCGGGCCGAGTAGATTGCCCACAGCGCACTGTGCCGGAGCAGGTGTGGTAGGACACGGGGGCGAGATGATAAGACCAAAGTGCAGCCGGTCGGCCCCGGGTACATGTGGTTCCTGGCAAACTCGAGATTCCTGGATAGTTGACTCGGTGATCAATATCTCACTTTAGCGGGTGAGTGAGGTTTGTGTAAGGAATAAATCACTAGCTGGTTAGGAATCGATTCGAATCGCCATCGCTCCTGGATAGTGAGCACTTGACTCGAGTTACTGCATCGTAGTAATTATTATGGAACAATGATAGTTATCTGGATGGTATGGGATATACTAAATCTAAATTGGTAACTGGATGTTATTGGTTAATCAAGTGATTGCTATAGTACAGGTGCTTACCTAGATGGATAGGTCATAATGCAGATGATGCAAAGTACTTAAAATAGTTTCTTCATGATAGCTTATGCTTTTCGCAAACAAGTCAGCTAGCCCACTAAAGAAAGCCATGCATAATCCTTGGTGTCGCTTTATTTTGGTTTAAGACAGGTAAGTCTGGCTGAGTACATTCGAGTACTCAGGGTTTATCCCACCATGTTGTAGGTGAAGTTCTTGGCTTGTTGAAGATGGTGGCTAACCACCGGTGGGCTCGGTGATTCTATAGTTACTTCTCATCTATATGCTTTTGTCGGATGATGTCACTTATGCTAGCAATGTATTTGGAACATATATTAATGTAATCTTTTGAAAGCTATATTGTTTTCACTAATCAGTTTTGAAACCCAAACTTGTACTATTATTTGTGAATTCATTTGAAATATTATTTTCCGCTGCAACCCTGCGTATGTGATGTGTATTTGCTTAATCACGCGATCTTGGTTGTGATGTTGATTTACCGAGGTCTTTCGGGACACTCGGCGGACTACCGGGTTTATATGAGTGAAAGTATGTGTATGTCAACGTGTTAGCGGGGACAGCCGTACTTGATCTTGTATAAATTGGGCGGTTCTGTCACAGCTGGTATCAGAGCGAGATTAAGCATAATACTGTCATGTACATTGTTTTACAAACAAAGTTTTGGTTTTAAAAAGCCTATTTTAACTAAAACTTTAGCTACAGGCAAATTTGTCAAAACTAATTTGCAAAACTATGCTAGCGACATCCTCCTTTATGCCCAGTTAAGGACTATTAGGTGGCTATCTAAGTACTAACATGGGGGTTTTTACTTTTGTTGTTCATACGGCGTGCTATGGTATGGATGCCATTCGTTTGAATGGTAATGTATGGATCAATTGCCTCTACGCCCAGGTAAGTGTGAGTTGTGAGAGCATGACCGCCCAACTGCCGGTCTAGGGGAAAGTTAGCTATAGTTACTAGAATATTTACATGTTACACCCATGTATATATGAAGGTACTTAATTGTGGGTATATTTATCGGGTAGCTATGGATATCGAAGTATTTACATCTGGGGATGTATATATGGAGAGTATCTTAGTTTACTATTTTCATTGTGCGCTTATTTATCTCTTGTGGGAATGGGCTGCATTGAATTTGCCTATAGGTACGCTAACCACGAATGCGTAGATTGAATGTAGCTGACGACTAGCTATATATCGAGAGAGTACGTGTTATGCCACCAACATAGAATGTGATTGCCACCTTAGGCTGGCAATTTCGTGAGGACGAATAGGACGAGCATGCATCATGATTGTGCTTGTACATAAATATGCTTCCCTTCCTTTATTCTAAGTACTAAGTAACTTGTGATCGATGTATTGCACTATCTTCCTTGTGTGGAGTTAAACAAGAATGCCTTGTTCCATGTTTCTTGAATAGGAAGTGCTTGAGAAAAGTGTGTGCTTAGCCTTGCTAGAAATAATTGTGGTTACATGCTTAACCTATAATGTCCTCTAGTTTAGCCAAGTGGTGGGTATGTATGCTTGTTATCTAATTAGTGCCATAGTTATCACCCCTTTTGTCATCGGTAAGCATACGAGTGTTGAAGAGCGCTATCCTAGAACCACATCCAAGTGTTGGTAATCTCATGGTTGTCGTCTCCAATTAAGTTCTCTCTTAGGAGCCTTAGCCTATATATGTGGTTGCTAGCTTTGAACATTGCGCTACGAAGACCTTTATCCATGCCTTTGCTTGACCTTAGGCCCAAGCTTGATTCCCTTCTTTGCTCGCATGTATCGTGGTTGTCCTGCTCCTGTGTGGGAGGACCTTGCTCAAAAATCCTTGTTAGATCTCATTGCTCCTTCTTCTACTGATGATCTGGTGCAACGCTAATCGCTATCTACCCTGGCTTTGGAACTTTTTCCTCGTAGATCCTGTCATTGCTTTATCAACTCAATCTCTAGTCAGTGCATTGGCTATGTCCCTTGAATCTCATTTATTTTGCCTCCAACCCTTTCAAGTCCCTGAATGTTTATCAGTCTTGATCTCATGTTGCTGCTCGACAAGACCAAATCTCATGTTAATCTTTATCTGGTAATCACTTTGGTGGACACGTGGCGTATATGGAAATTAGGCAGGAGTCCCTTGCTCAATTGTCTTTGACAATTAAGCTATGTTCTCTTGTGCTATATTTTGATCTTCGGATCACCTCCTTGTTGACTCCTAACCTTGTGACTACCATTGTTTGCTATCCCTCCTTTTCATGGTGCTTGCTCTTGTGCAACCAAAATTGTGCCATGTGAAAATTATTTTGGGTTGTATGTTCAGTAATGGTGCCACGATTAGCGATCTACGGTGCCGTGACGAAACCGAGAGCCTCCTGTGGGTGCACACACAAGGCTGTGCTGCTCGGCACGCGCTAGTATCAGGGTTTCTAGTCATGATCCATTGCAGAACTGCACCGATGTGTTATTTTCATGTGAGCTCTTCCATGGTTATCTCTCCATATCCAATCGGAAGATCCTTATATTAGATCAAAAGTAATAGAGCGTCCTTCTGAAGTCATCCAGAGGACAACCTTTGAAGAGTAGGTCACTGACAGGAACGTAAACAGACTGCAAGAGATGGTAGACAAGTGACCCTACTTGACTATCCCTATAATGACATCGGTCATCTAATGAGCAACTTATGTCATTCCCGTTGGATCAAAAGGGTGCACCACACTTAAAGTTGGACAAGTTATCAGTCGGAAGATAAATGGACTAGGATATTATGTGCTGTAGTAGGTCACCTAGTGCTCATGAGTTTCCTGTCCAAGTCTTGACCTTTATGTGCAAGGTGATCAACCAACCTTCTTTGGTGTGACCCCTTTCTGCTGACTTCAATGGCGACCATCTGTAGGCTTCGACCACAATTTTTATTATCAAGAGTGAAGATTTGGAACCTTTTTAGTGTTGAGGGACAACTGATTTGTTACCAGTAGGAAAGTTAGTCTTCAGTTAGGTAACGACTAATTGGTAACTATGAAGGCCAGATCTCATAGAACGATGTTGATTAAGGAAACAGCAAACCTGGCCCCACAATGCAAGTGCTACTTCTTCTCCAAATGTGCTATCAAGTCAATTCCATCTTGGACAATCACGTATATAGTACAAGACGTGGTATCGGCTAGGTAGGAGCTAGCGAAAGCACGCCCCTAGTTTTTAGTCAGCATCTTTGTGCCCCAAGGTGCCACTAACATATGTGTCCGGACCCTATTGGATGAAGTGCCGAAGGATATATAGGAATGGTTCCTTGTCAATGTAGAAATGCCCTACATGTGGAATAATGTTTTGTGCCCTGTGAAAACAGCCCACCAGTCCAATGCTTGCGCATCGTCAAGTTGGTGTCTAAAACGATGGTTGAAGTATTACCAGAGAAGCATGTAAGGAAAACTCTAGCCTCCATCCTTAGCTAGGGAAAGGCTGCTGCTACTATGAGAAAAGTAGAGAGTGCAAAACACACACCTCAACGTGTGAAGCAAAAAAAAAAAGGGAGAACACGAAATCTGTCCAGATTTTGTGGCACTAAACCGATTATCGTCAAGTCGGCGATTAGTGACTCAAACGAAGTTGGATTGACCCCAAACTTGGTGATCCCATTCCTCGCTTAGGACCCTTCAATGTCTTAAGTTGGTTTGAGTATTGGTTGAGTAAAACATCGGATTTGAGAGATATCTTGTCGGCTCGGTTTGCTGCCATTTTAGAACAGAGCAGTTTTGGTAGATGAATTGTTTGGATGGTCAAACGGTGTTCATTTGAGTTGAATTTTGGTGAGTAGTTAGAAGACCCATGGATCTACAAGCCCACCAAATTTTGTGCATATTGGAGCAGTAGTGTGTGAGATATGAATAGAAAACAAAAGGGTACAGAATCTACAATTTCGCTGTGACTGCTATCATCCTTTGCATTAGACAGTTGTGTTTGTATTTCATGCCAAGAAATTACAACTTGTAGGTGTATCGCTGTTAGACAACCCTCCATGTCCTAGAGAAGACTCCTTGCACCCATGTTTATGCCGTACCTTTGTCCTCTCGTATCGATAATAGTTGAGCAGTCAAGATGTTCTACAAGTTAACTTGTGCCGTTGCAAGTCAAAAATAGATTGGAAGGGTGTCAAACCGCAGATTTTTGGATTATGGGTTTTGAGATATTGATTGGCCTTAGAATGGAAGCCTCGATGACAAATGTAGTAAGAAAGCTGGTTTTGCTACGATGCAAGTCAACCCAACTTGCTGTGCAACTGCACCACGAAGGCAAATTGTACTTAACTTGCTTGGTAGTGAACTAGTCCCTAGTTTTGTAATTACTTGCAACTTGTGTTGTCCTCCAAGCCTCGCTAACATCCTTCTGCATCAATGGTTCTCCAATGTTGACATGCCTTTGGTACCTTATATGTGTTTTTACCCAAGAGGTTGCATCAGATTCAACCCAGATCACTATTGCAACTTGGATATGAAGGCTCCCTAAGGAATGATCATCAAGAACGTTGAGCTGACAAAGTCAGCTATTATGTTTACCACTCACTCGGCAGACTCAGACCCTACAATATTATTATCAGAGAAAGAGAACTGCACACATGGAACCATTGCAACGAGTATCCTTCAGAAGATTATGATCTAGTGCAAAGTCCATATGGTATGTGCTGTATCCACTAGGGAAGTAGATGCTACAAGTATTTAGTCTACGTTTGTATCGCTCTTCATACATCGAGGATGAAGTACGTAGGACATTGCTATCTTGGATTCCTCCCAAAGTAACCATACTTCATGAAGGCCAACGAAGGAAATTCTTCAGACAAAACTTACTACAAAGGACAAGTATCAGAAAGTGTCTTGACCAAATTAGCCTCTCTTATGCTTGAAGCTAGGTAGCCTAAAGCTATGGCTGATGTTGGAAACTGGTAGCATGTCTCTCTTCCATAAAAGTCTTTCGTCCTGAATCTCGGGACGCGATTCTTTTAAGGGGGGAGGGCTGTAACACCCTAGGTGTTTGCCACCAGTTAAGCAATGGGTTTGAGCTAAAACATGGTATATTAAGTGATGATGAAGATATCAAGGTCAAACCTATAGAAACGAGCCCCAACCTAAACTTGGATATTGCACCTTTGCTCGCCTATAGACCCCTTTTCAAGATATATGCTTGGGTGGTGTGATTGGGATATCTTCATGTGTCTCACATCAATACCCATCTATATTGGACACTCAAAAAGTTTCATGAAGTTTGGAATCAAAAAGTCACATGAAATGATAAGTTATATCCTTGTTGGAATGATTTTACTAAGTACTTGAATTGCACTATTAAGTGAATGAGAACATGAGATGTCAACCAAACCTTGCAACCTTGCCAAAATGACTCTAGATGAACTCTACAACAAAAGTCATGAAAGGTTCATGTAGGGCAAATGCCAAGAAAATGCTCCAATGGATCAAAAAGGATGATTTAAGCTTCATCGTGATCCTACTTTGGTCAAAGTAGAACAGCAGGTTCTATACCAGTTTTGAGGTTGGACCTTAAATGAAAGTTGTAGTTCATATCATGTAGAACAAACTTTGTTTTTGGACTAAGAGCTAGATAAGCTTGGAAGTAAGTCAAATCGAGGTCACAAGATCGAATTTGCTGTTGTTTTCAGCACTTAGAAATATTCTAAGTCTGGAGTTTCGCTAAGCAACGACGTTGGCATTCCGCGTTCTCCGAAATTCGTTAAGCAACTTGAGTTGGTCCAAAAATAAAAGTTGAAGGTTATATTATGGAGAAGAGCATGCAAAAAGTTGCACTGAGTTTGACTGAGTTTTGACCTCTGAAGGTGAGTTCCCGTGACCGTTATCAACATGTTGACACTGTCATTTTGAGGCTTAATTACCCGCTGTTACAGAGCTCAAATGATCAGGCACCTTAAATGAGAAACATAGAGTAGGCCGAGGTGAGCAAACTTCATTTTTGGCCCAAGGACTGATTCAGCCCAGAAGCAGCCCAAATCGGCTCCCCACGTCGGTCATACCGTCGCCCGCCACGTGCTCGGTAGAAGGCCTCAAGGACGCCGCGTGTCCATGGACGTGGCCACCATTGCCGAGCTTCCTTGCCGCGTGCCTTGCCTTCTCTGCCACGCGCCCTGCCTCCCCTATGTAGTATAGAGGTGGACGCCGAGCTCCCCACTCCCTAGCGCTCTCCCTCACTTGCTCTTCCTCGCTCCGCTCCGCACCGGGACGCGTGTCCGCCATGGCCGGCTGGCCGAGCTCGCCGCCGCAGCCATTCTCGCCGCTCCTAGCTTTCTCACTCCCCACGAGCACCACCCTCAGCTTCGCCGCCATCTCCTTCACGCCGTGCTCATGCTCGCCGTTGCAACCCGCCACTCTAGCCGTGGAAGCTCCGGCCGTCGCCACCGCAGCCAGCGCCCACGCGTGGCCAAGCCGCCGTGGGCCACCTTGGGCTAAGCCGAGCAGCCCCGTGGGTGCGCAAGGGCCCCCTGGTGCTCCCCCGCCCCTCAGCCGCCGACGGCATGGCCTTCTCCGGCCGGAGCAGCGAGACCCCGGCGACCTCCCTGTGCAAATTTACGTCGAGGACCTCGCACGACAATTCGACGAAAGTCAAGGGCCTAGCTGCAATGTCATTGACTCAAGTGAATAGTGCCTCAAGGGACCTATTTGTTTTAAATCGGCTGAAAGTTTGGAAAATCATAGTAAATCATAGGAAATTCGTAAAATAGTAAATGCGGACTTTTTGGAATCTTTATGAAATTCTCTATGCATTAGATCTATAATATGGCATGTTTTAGTTTCAATATTTTGCGGTAAAAATAGATTTGTGCAGTAAGGTTGTAATGCTAGTTGAATTTGTTATTTTCCATAACTGTAGATCTAGGGCTCCAAATGAAGTGAAAGTTTTGTGGCATGCTAATCATGTGATAGTTGATGTGTGGTAAAAATTTTAGGACTATTGGATGAAGTATGGGTGAGTTACTGGTTTATCTTGCTCTCACATGATTTCTTGCTTTAGCAACTTGTCTTTTTCATAGAGGTTGCTATACATATTCAAATGGAGTGAAATTTGTACAGTAGACTATTGAGAGGATATGCGAGCCACTATAATTTTTGTAGAATTTATTGTATACTTTTGGTATATGTTCATTAAGTCACCTTATTATCTAAAATAAATTAAGAAATGCATTAAAAGAATTGATTTGGTCATGGACACTAGGTTTTCTGGTGTTCTTTAGTCATGTGTGACATGTTGGTAAAGTTGGTTTTGCCTAATTATGTGTTTGCAACATAAGTTAATATTTATTTTCTTGCAAATGTGGTTTATGGACAGATCTGGGAACTTAGCTAGGTTCTTCATGATAATGTGCTTTTTTGTGAAACTTGTTTATACAAAAGTCATAGATTATTCATGTATCTAGGTGCTGTTCAAATTTGGTGTCATTTGGCCAAGTAGTTTAAGAGTTACAGTTGTTTAAAGTTGTGTTATACAATTGATTGCTCTCTGTCTTGTTTAGACCAGTTTTGGTAAATGTATAATTTCGACCTACTTAACTTATGGATCATGCTATGATGGTTATAGATGAAATGTAGATAATTTCATAAGCTTTCTAGAATGTCTTCTTGCAAGTCATTTGGATTTGTGTAACTCCAGTTATAGCTAAATCTTGTAGCTGCTGTTTGCATGTCCAGAAATTGACAGATTCCAATTATAGTTGTTTACTTGTGTTGCTAAGTGTGGCTTATGCCCTTGTTGATGGTCAAGTTGTGATACTTGTGACCTTGTTAAACTTGTGTCATGCTTGATGTGCTTGCTCTCTATAGTTAGTGGTGTGAGGTTAGTTAAATAGCTATTGGTGTCTATGTCTTGCATAATCTTGTGTTTATCTTAAATGCTTATGTGATGCATCTTGTGTTACAATTGATCACATTCATATACATGCATCTTGTATCTCATTTAGGTACGCTAGATGAACCTCGTGAAGGATGGGATGTTGGAGCCAAACCCAGAGACGGTGCAAGCTAACTGAACTGACTTGTGTCGGGTCCCAGGCAAGCCCCGGAGCATTATAAGTCTCCTAATTTATAAAAGCAATTCTTTCTATATATGAGTTATATATTGTTGCATTAAGTTGTAGGAGTTGATCGAAATCGTTGATGCATTTATTACTATCCCTGTCTACCTTATTACCTTTTTACCCTGTTAGGTCAGGATCGAATAACTGCTTAGCCTTGCTTAGACCGGTAGCGATCGGTTATATCCGGTCACCTACATTATAGGTGGTTACTGGAAGAGTTTAGCTATGGAAAGGATGATATCCTGGAATTAACCATGTGTGATGGATAATTGGAGACCGGACGGAAAAAGTTGGAGGCAACCAGACAGGGTTCTGGGGTGCTGCTAGTTTCCGTCTGGGGGTCGATTAAGGACCGACCGTTGTTGGGCCTCGAGTCATGTTGAACGCATGCCTTACATTTAGCTGGTCGGATAAAGTACCTTCCGACCGCGAAGCTAGGAGATTATTCGGGCTGAGTAGATTGCCCGCAGCGCACTGTGCCGGAGCAGGTGTGGTAGGACACGGGGGCGAGATGATAAGACCAAAGTGCAGTCGGTCGGCCCCTAGGTACATGTGGTTCCTGGCAAACTTGAGATTCCTGGATAGTTGACTCAGTGATCAATATCTCACTTTAGCGGGTGAGTGAGGTTTGTGTAAGGAATAAATCACCAGCTGGTTAGGAATTGATTCGAATCGCCATCGCTCCTGGATAGTGAGCACTTGACTCGAGTTACTGCATCGTAGTAATTATTATGGAACAATGATGGTTATCTGGATGGTATGGGATATGCTAAATCTAAATTGGTAACTGGATGTTATTGGTTAATCAAGTGATTGCTATAGTACAGGTGCTTACCTAGATGGATAGGTCATAATATAGATGATGCAAAGTACTTAAAATGGTTTCTTTATGATAGCTTATGCTTTTCGCAAACAAGTCAGCTAGCCCACTAAAGAAAGCCATGCATAATCCTTGGTGTCGCTTTATTTTGGTTTAAGACGGGTAAGTCTGGCTGAGTACATTCGAGTACTCAAGGTTTATCCCACCATGTTGCAGGTGAAGTTCTTGGCCTGTTGAAGATGGTGGCTAACCGCCGGTGGACTCGGTGATTCTATAGTTACTTCTCATCTATATGCTTTTGTCGGATGATGTCACTTATGCTAGTAATGTATTTGGAACATATATTAATGTAATCTTTTGAAAGCTATGTTGTTTTCACTAATCGGTTTTAAAACCCAAACTTGTACTATTATTTGTGAATTCATTTGAAATATTATTTTCCGCTGCAACCCTGCGTATGTGATGTGTATTTGCTTAATCACGCGATCTTGGTTGTGATGTTGATTTACCGAGGTCTTTCGGGACACTCGGTGGACTACCGGGTTTATATGAGTGAAAGTATGTGTGTGTCAACGTGTTAGCGGGGACAGCCGTACTTGATCTTGTATAAATTGGGCGGTTCTGTCACAGGACTCAACCACTTGTTTTCCTTTACTACTAGAACCTTGCTCAATGCTCTCAATAATCAAATCATCACATGATGTAGCTATATCAATCTTAACAACATCATTAGTAGTATCATATGGCTCATTGGATAAAAACTCATGAGAGATAACAAGATTATCATGATTAACCTTGAGGTTGGTATACTCTTCTTTTAGCATGTTATAGCTAGTGATGAGCTCATTATGTATCCCCTCAAGTTAATCATGTTTTTCTTTAAGCTCTTTCTTAGAAGATTTGAGCTCCCTGAGTTTGGATGACATAGGATCATTTGCTTCTCTAAGTTCAACACTAGCCTTTCCGCTATGTCACATTTAGCTAAGAGAGAGTCATTCTTAAGTTCTAGTTTTTCATTCTTAGCTCTAGTCTTTCTAATGATCTTAGTATATTGATTTAGCAATTTAACAAGATCATCATATGAAGGTGATTCAAATTCATCATGATCACTATCACTATCATCATTGCTAGCATGTTCATCACCACTACTATCATCATCATTTGATACCTTTCATTCATCCTTGGCCATAAGGCATAGTTGTGTAGAGGATGATGATGGTGGTGTCGGTGAAGATGATGAAGAGTCAATCACAATGGCGGCCACCTTTTCGTTGTCACTATCATCATCGGATGAGCAACTTGATGAATCAATGTCCGTGAGCCAATCACCGACGATGTATGCCTTGCCATTTTTCTTCTTCTTGTGGAAGTCCTTCTTCTTGGCCATAAGGCATAGGTGTGTAGAGGATGATGTCGGTGGTGTCAGTGAAGATGATGAAGAGTCAATCACAATGGCAGCCACTTTCTCGTTGTCACTATCATCATCGGATGAGCAACTTGATGAATCAATGTCCGTGAGCCAATCACCGACGATGTATGCCTTGCCATTTTTCTTCTTCTTGTGGAAGTCCTTCTTCTTGCCATCTTTCTTCTTGTATGGCTTATTTTTCTTCATCTCATCTTCATCTTCATTACTTGAGTCATTTTTCTTGCCCTTATACTTCTTCTTGTACTTGTCTTTCTTGGGCTTGGTGCATTGATGTGCTAGATGACCAAGTTCTCCATAATTATAGCAATCTATCTCGGAGATTGGCTTCCTTCTAGTGCTAGTGAAGAACTTCTTTTTCTTCTCATCAAACTTGATGCTGTTCTTGTTGAGCTTCTTAAGCATCTTGGCGGTTCTTCTTACCATGAGAGCAAGCCTTGCATCATCAATTTCATCATCACTTGAGCTCTCATACTCAATTCTTGCTTTGCCCTTCTCTTGGCTAGCCTTGAATGCTAAGTATTTGTCTTTCTTCTTGGTAGAGGATGAGCCATCTTGTGGTGCGATGTGCATGTACATCTCATGAGCGTTGATCTTTCCCAAGATTTGAGTTGGTGTAGCGGTGGAAAGATCACCTTGGTGAAGCACGGTCACAATATGCCCATATTTGTCAATGGGGAGGACACTCAAGATCTTTCTTACAACATCGGATGGTTGCATTTGTGTAAGTCCAAGCCCATTGACTTCCTCTACAAGAATATTTAAGCGTGAGTACATTTCATTTGCACTTTCTTTAGGAAGCATCTCAAAAGAATTAAGCTTTTTCATGACGAGATGATAGCATTCCTCACGCTCACTCTTAGTTCCCTCATGGAGCGCACAAATATCCGACCATAGTGCATGGACATCCTTGTGGTTCCTCACCCGGTTAAACACATCTTTGCAAAGGCCTTTAAAGATGATGTTTCTAGCCTTTGTATATGTATCTATTTCAATCCACATGATTCTAATCCACTTCAATACATGTGGATTGAGATGAATACATGAACATCAAACAAGGCCTTACTCTAGAGCTATTACACCAGTTGACCAGTATGCAATCCGCGACAAGGCCACCACATGTCCACAAGTACATGGGTTTATGATACCAAGTCTTCTCATCCTTTTCATGGATAAACAGTAACCCTTCGGATATGACCGATCTTCTCAAGATTCCCATTGGACTCGTGTGTTTCTTCATTACTGAAATAGCTCAGTGAGCTCTTCGGATGCTCCTCGCAGATATAATTTCTCAAGTGTTCTAAGATGCTCAATGCCATCAGGGAGGGCCTTCAGTTCTGGACAATCTACAAGTGTTAGCTGAACAAGGCTTTGCAGTGCGCTTCGTTCGATTACAACGCTGTTGAGCTGTGGTGCATCTGACATTGCAAGCTGTCGAAGATTTGGAAAAGACGTAGCATTAAATTGAAGCCTCTTCCCTTCATAAGCCTTATCAACCCAAAGCCCACGTAGACCATGCAACGTCAAGAGGCATGAAAATGAGTCTTCATCAAGTTTGGAGAATGCTAAGGTCAATAAGGTGAGGTTACCAAGATCTGAAAAGGATGATAGAATCCGGGGCATTGCTTTCTTGTCCAGTTGCCCTCCTAATTCAAGCTTTGAAAGAGTTGGGGGTAAACAAAGTTCTTCCAGTTGAAGTGTTTCCTTCTCACTTATAGCCATAATTGCTAAGCTAACAAGATGGTTCATGTTCATTATAACAGTGCATAAATCGGCACATTGTTCCCTCTGCACATTGGTGATGGCAAAAGTTCTCAACTGTGTCAAAGCACCAAGATGACATAAAGTCTCTGAGCTCGCCTCAACAAGCCGCAAGGCTTGCAAGCCTGTCAGGTATTTGATGCTTTTAGGCACCTGGATTCCAATCCGGGCCACAACTCCTTTGGCATTCATCTCTGGAACGGTAGCTGCATGGAGATATCTCAACTTTCTAAGTTTCGAAACACTCTGGCAAAGCCAACAATTTTGCATTGTAAACATCCAAGACTTCAAGTTTTTGTAATCTTCCAACTGTGCCGGGGACATTCCTAACCTCAGTATTTCGAAGACTAAGAAACCGTAGATTAAACAAGTTGAAAACCTCATCTGGCAGCTCCACAATCTGGGCACCTTGGAGATCTAGAGTTGATAGCAAGTAGAAATGTTTCAAGAAAGACCTAAGTGAATCAATAGTCAGACCATTACTAAAAACATAGATTGAGCGAACTGTAAGCTCTGTTGGTTGAGTCAACTGCTTAATATTTGCACTGTGAATCGATAAGAGACGTGTCTTTTCAGCTGAAGAACTCCCCATGCCATCATAAACTTTATAGAAGCCTTCCTCATTTGCTTTTGTCAGAGCAAGAAGTTGAATAATATCGTGCATTCGTCAACTCTGCACTCGTCCACTTTCATTTCTCTCCACTACTTGTAATAGGCTACGATTGACAAGTTCATATAAATAGCCCTCTGCCACTTCCTCCATTGTTTTATGCTCTGTTTCTCTGATGAATCCCTCTGCTACCCAGTGCCTAATCAACCTTTTCCTTTTGATCAAATAATCCTCGGGAAATATTGTACAGTGCAAAAAACAGTTCTTTAAAATATATGGAAGATCCTCCAAACTAACCTTTAGAACAACATTAACATTAAGAATCACATTATTTGTCATCTGCAACTCTAGTTCCTTGTACAAGCTTTCCCAATCAGAGTAGGTTGGGCTTCTGCAAGACAAAAGACGGCCTATGCATGCAATGGCAATGGGGAGCCCGTTACACCTATCAACAAATCTTTGTGCCAAATTATTAAGTTCGAGCGGACACATTTTGTTTTCATTTTTCCAGAAGGCCTCTTTACAAAATAACTCCCATGAATGGTGTGCCTCTAGTGGCTTCAACTCAATTATGCAATTTCCATTAGCCAGCAATGCTACTTGATGTATCCTCGATGTGATAATAAACCTGCTAGTGCTATTGGTAGGAAAAGCATCACTTATCTTGAACCAGATGTCAACGCCCCAGACGTCATCTAGCACTAAAACAAACCTTTTACCACGCAAATAATCACGGATGATCTCAACTAGGCTTCTCCTTTCCATGTCAATAATGTCAACACGAAGTTCACCCTTCAAATCACTTTTCTGAAATCCCCTGATGATCTGCTTCAGTAAGTCCTCCACTTGGTAAGCTTTTGAAACAGTTATCCATGCAGCACTGTCGAAGTCTTCCTTCACAGTGTTGTAAACATGGGTAACCAAAGTGGTCTTGCCAACTCCCCCCATCCCCCATACTGTTGTAATTACACTTTGCTGTTGTAGATCACCCCTTAGCCAATTCATCAACAACTCCTTGTTTTCATCAATGCCCACAAGATGTTCCTCTTTGGGGAAGTAAGAAATCTGGTCGGTAGATCTATAAGGAGCATCACTGCTTCTCTAGCAATTCCTCTCATGTCATATCGAACATTTCTCTTATCAACGTTCTCTAGTTTTAGTTTGATCTCTTGCAATTTGGACGTGAGGCGTCGCCATGTCCAAATACGATTAATCCGGTGCTTCATCTTTGCAGCAAAACTACCATGCTTGTCCTCCATCTTGTAGATAAACTCATCGATAACATCCTCAATGTCGAAAGCAAGGCCACAAATCTTCTTGATAAAGTTGGCAGTGTTGTTGTCAGTATCTTTGAATCTCTCGGCTCCTTGTAGGAAAGATTGAATGCTCTCCAATTCCTCCTTGATATCACGGATCTCAACAAAGAGCCTGCCAAGGGCTGAAACTTCATGGTAGAGCCGTTTTGTGCCAAACCTGCAAGCCTCTAAAACCAAGGCTGAACCAAGCTTCAGAATAAGGACGCCGACAACCCCCTCTGCCATTGCACTGTTGGCTTCTTCTCAGTATTGAAATGCATTGATCCTAAAAGGGAAAAGCCAAAATGTTAAGGTGGATGCGCAGCCAACACCATGCTTTACCATAGAGACTCGAAAAATGAAAGAAATTATTTTTCCTCTGATGGGCAAGCTGAAAGAGCAAAGTTTATGACAGCATGCCCAGGATCTGTTACTGTTAGCGTATATGAACATACCCTACTCATAAGATAATCAGATGTCAGGTCCCTTTTAAGTTCTAACTAGCACTAGGTGGACCCTTGTACAATACATATATATAATTGCATATGTAGAGCAAAAGCGAAATATCATCTCTACCTTTTATGTACTCTTATAGAATTGATGATTCAATTTCTTTGGTGCCCCTAACTGCACCACACCCCTTTTTTTTATGAAAACCACACCCTGTTTTGACAAGCACATGATAACTTATTATGTAATTATGCCAAAATAAAAATAGACATTACTTCTGTTGTGCATATATAAGGCTATGCCTAGCTGTAAATTTCAGGATCCACAACATTATGCTATTGAAAACTAGAATGGTGAAGGTGTACATGTAAACGACGCATAATGTGTTACAAATTAACTAGTACATGACAACGCACGTACCAATTTTATGGATCTAAGGAAAGTTTAGAACTTATCATGCACAAATGCTTCCTCTTAATGAAAAAAGTGTCAACGGACACGTTTTCGAGAAAAAAATACCATGCATGAATGCAGTAATCACAAATTTGTTGAATAGGGCGGGATCCTAGATGCCTCTCCCTCGTTCTGAAGTTGTATGAAGTCAAGATTCCAAAGTTTGGCCTCTACTTTTTCTTCTATATTATCGATAAATATAGAAAACGTATTTTTTTATGAAACTAATTATAAAGACAAATCTGCTCCGATCACTTCCAAACATTGAAGTTCAATATATAAAAGGGTAAATAATAGTTAAAGTTTGGAATGGTTGACTTTAAACAACCTCAAAACATCACTTTTTTATGATCGGATGGAATGGTCATCGAATATTTCATGAGCTTGCTTAGGCCCTGTTTGGATGCAAACATGTCTAGCTAATAGTTTTGCTAATTGTTAGTTGAATACCTAACTAACAACTATTTCACTAGTTGGACCAAACTGTGTTTCGGATGCTTTATTCTTCTTAATGAAAAACGGGTGAATAGCCCGATCGTGAAAAAAAAAGTTGGACCAAACTAGCTAATAGCAGCTAATATTAGTTGTGACTTATTAGCTAGCTAACTATTAGCAGCAAATGGATCCAAACAAGCCCTTAATTGTACATCTAGCATACAAGGCTTACAGACAACTTACTGAACACAAGAAACAGTAAGTTAGCAAGTTCCGAGTTTCCTTTCTTATTCAGATTGATTCGAAAAAGGGAGAACTTCATAAGCGACGGTCCACCAACTCCCCAAGAAAAAAAAAGAAGAGTTGGTTTAGCTATGCTGTTGTAAATCAGAGTTTTCTTTAGTCTAAACCGATCCTTAAATTTCCCAGAAATTAGCTCAATGCTATAAATAATAAATCCTAGAAAACGACGTTAGATCTTGGAGCCGGTCAAGCTTTAAGCTAACAGCTGAATACGGATTGTGTTTTTATATGGTCTTTAAGCTTGGAGGGGATCTGAGACGGGTTACAAAGGAACTCACCGTATCCAGTAGAAATCAAGCGCCAGGAGCGGCTCCGCTCAGTAACTGGAGCTGGAGGTGATACGGGGCGGAACACGCGCTAAGATTGCAGTTTTCAGTTAATAATTAATACATCCTCTTGTTATTTATAAAAAATTATTTAATAACCGGAAATGCACCACAACACGCGTCCGTTCAACGTTGAACAGTCTAGACGCGGCTGCTGGGTTGCGGACCGGTCCACAGGTCTCACGGTTTATCCGAGTTAAAAAAAAAGAGAGAAGAGAGCGACATCTTAGTCCATTCGCATCGGCTCCACCGCATCGCCCGTCCTTTGGTCAAGTACGCACGAGCTCTGCTAGCGTCCACGTCCGCACAAGCGCCGCCGCCATCCACATATGCACGAGGGTCGAGCGCCGCCACTAGCCGCGTACGCACGAGCTATACCAGCCGCGCTGCGTTGCCCGCCCATGCTAAGGGAGACTGCTGCCGCCTCCACCACGGGGGCCGGACACCTGGTCGGTGGCCAGGAAGACCTCCGCCTCTACCTGCCTCGCTCGCTGCGTCCGTGTGTGGAGCTCGCCCGCGTGCAGCTTCACGGCAGCCTAGGCGAAGCCCGCCCACGCACATCTCGCACTCGCCTACCCATTTCGCCATGGCCGGGGCGGAACTCGCACGTGTGCAACGCGCGACGGCTGGGATAGAACTCCACACATCGACGATGATCCATTCTCCCAAGCAGCAAGGAGATGTTTGCGCTGAAACTGCATGTTGCAAGCATCTATTTCGAGTGTTTCAGAGGTATGTTGCAAGTGTTTAATGTCGATGTTGTAAAATTAAATTGGGATATTGCACATGTTGCAATAGTGTTTTCAAGTGTATGTCCTAAATATTTCATGTGTTTCGGATATATGTTGCAAGTGTTTCATCTGGATGTTGCAAAAGTAAATCAGGATGTTGCATATACATGCATGTTGCAAGCGTTTCAGCTATTTCATACGTATGTTGTAAGTATTTTATCTAGATATTGCATATGTTTTGCAATGGCTATAAACGTGTCTTCCTAGTGTTTCAGACGTATGTTGCAAGCGTTTCAATTATTTCAAACATATGTTACAAGTGTTTCATCTAGATGTTGTAAAAGTAGATCTTGACGTCGCACATGTTGCAGTGGGACCCATTTGCAGTAGCCACCTGCTGTAGCTGCTCGGTTGCCTGCATGCGCGTGGGTGTGGAGGGGCTGCCACAGTGTGGGCGTGGGACACGAAGCTCGTGTGGGCCATGGTGTGGACGCGGGACACAAAGCGGCGCAGGACACGGAGTGGCGCAGGCCTCGATGGGAAGCAGGGCGTCCGGACGCTAGCCTAGTCCGAACGGCTGGACGCCAGATGTTCCGTTTAATAAATTAATATGTTTCTTTTTTTATAATAGAATACTACAACTATTATTAAATTCTGGCTCCACACTTGCTAGGCAAATCAATACTTTAGCAACACAGAAAGTGAAATATGAGTAGCATGAAATGTGAAGTATGACACCGCTCCACGTATTGAGATGTTTATTTAATGGAAGTTGTCCTTGTTCCGTGAATCTTTTTCCAATTACTTGTTTCGCTGAAATTTAGCTTATGCTAATTTGTTATGAGAGAAAAATACTATTTTTTCGCTAAAAAGTATGACTGAAGTAGTGATGAAGAAAAAAGCCATAGCTTTTGCTATGTATTTAAATACATTATGTTTAGATATATAAAAAGTAGTGTATCTAGAAAAGCTAGAATATCTTGTAATTAAAAAGAGTATATAGATAATGATCTCTCGAATAAACAATATACATCGATACACATATACCCTTTCATTACTTTTTAAAGTGACATCGCGCCTTTTACCTTGATCTCATCGTTTTTGCAACCTGGCCCTTAAACACCATTACCAGTACTTCCCATCCTAGGCTCTAGCCTTGTTTGGATTCATTTTTTTTTGGAGTTTTAGGGAAAAAAATCATGGTTTTGTAAAATACACGTATCTTCTCTCAGCATCCTTTGGCTCACCGATCATTTCTTGACTTCGGGAAGCAGCAGCCGAGCAGTCCGCATTCTTGACTTCTTGTCCATGAAGAAGTTGGATTCAGAACCTAAGCGTGTGGGATCCCACGTTTGCCATCTCTTCCAAAGGACACGCATCCTGTGGGATTGTTCTTCACCTTGTTTTGTATCCTAAAGGCTCTTGATATCCAGTCATCCTCTGTTATGTCTTGAGAGAGATGTCAACTCTAAGTGCGGCGTAGAGAGAATGTAACACTACGAATCTTTTATACAAGACGAATCTTGCACCATAAAAACTGGTATCTCAAATCGCCACGTCTTTATTAGCTCCTTCATCAGCCACGTACTAATCCATTCTTTGGATGTCATCAGCGATCTGGCACCTTAATCGGCTCGTCCCATGGACACATCTTTAGCTCCTTCATCGTCCGCGTATATAATCCATTGTTTGTATAGTACTAGTGATCTGGCAGCTCAATCGGGCAAGTCTCATGGATGGACTCAGAACCACTCTAGCCTGTTTCATTTGTGTTCTTGAGAGGAAGAGATATTTTCAATTCTTTTTTCCACAGAGCTTTACTTTATCATGTGCCCACAGAGCTATACTTTATCATGTGCTGTTCTAAAAAACGCATTCTAGGGAACTCTTCCGTTCTCCACCTGGGCACCTCTCTTTTTAGGTCCAAGGATAGCTCAGGTTGTTTGTGTGACTACAGACTATATATTCCTAATTCATATACTAGTGATTGTTTGATTCAGTTTCTTCCCATGAGCAGACCAGAGATCCCTAGACAAAGAGGATTTGACTTTGGTCTGATCAAACTAGCACTACCAGAAACAGTATAATTGCCGAGTGCCTAAGGGTTTGCCGAGTGCATTTTATCGGGCACTCGGCAAATATCCTATTTACTGAGTATTTTGAATTCAACACTCGGCGAACATATAGCACTCGGCACAACTCAACTTTGTCGAGTGCCTAATAAAAAACACTCGACAAACACAGACACTCGGTAAAGTATAGGCACATGCGCTGGGCGTGCGGCGGCCGTGTGACGGCTGTTGGGTGCCCCGCCCTGCCTTTAGAACTTTGCCGAGTGTCCGTTAGAGACACTCGGCAAACACAAGGTTTGCCGAGTGTTTTTTATTAACACTCGGCAAAATAATGTTGTTGCCGAGTGTTTTTTATTGGCACTCGATAAAATAATAATTTTTTTCTCTCTTGCCCTCCAAACTTTTTCTACTCTCCACATACAACATGTGGTACTACATGTTAAAATTTGGTATATTTCTCGATCAGTTTGCTATATTTAATTAATTTATTGCATTTAGAGGAATTTTTTGGTTTAAGTCAAATTTGAATTACAAGTGATTCAAATAATGGAATAAATTAAGTGGAGAAATCATATTCATGTTATTGAGTCCATTTTGGGGCCATACCTAGGAAATGAAAAGAAATTTCGAACATTTTGTTCAGGAAACACGACCACGAACGTGTGGTTGAATGATTTTTAAATTCTAAAAAACAAACAAAGTCTGAAAATGACGAGATTTGTCAAGATCTCATGATATCATACGTGGAGACTATGGAAAAAAATTGAGAAGGTTTCGCACAATTTGTCACGTATGACGCTTACAAACCAAAGCATCTCCGAAGAAGAATCAAGGAGTTGAGAAGGATCTGGTAAGATTTGGAGTCTAAGTGACGGTCGAATTGGGCAAAACTTTTTGTATAGGCAATAGACAACATAGATTGGTCCATGTCAAATTTTGGGATTTTTTTGGATCCATTTGATAATTTTAATTTATTAACTGCAATTATAGAATTTTAATTGATATAAATTGAATTTGAGCTATAAGTGCTTGAAATAATGGAATAATATTCGTAGAAAAATCAAATATGCATTGTTAAGTGAATTTGACAAGGTACTTTCAAAGTCCATCATAACAAATTTAGTAGAACACGCTATGAAGAAGGAGGAAGGTCGAGCATGAAATAAATTTTTTTGCCGAGTGTTCTCTACCTGACACTCGGCAAAAAGAATAGTTGCCGAGTGTCGTACAGGGGACACTCGACAACTTTGTTGATCCGGCCCCACTACGCAGTACCGAACGGTTTGAAAATAAAAAAAACAATGCCGAGTGCCTCTGATCTAGACACTCGGCATATCTTTAATTTGCCGAGTGCCCAGATCAGGGGCACTCGGCATACCTTTCATATGACCCACCCCTGATGCACACGACACTCACGCACACATGCGCCTGCCCACACTCACGCAGTCACACACACCTGTACCCTTGCCGCCGCCCTGAACCCCCACCGGCCTGGACCCCCGCCGGCCTCCCCGGGACCCCACCGCCGCCCAGCCCGCCGCCGCTCCTCTCTGCTTGCTGCACGTCCCTCTTTTCTCCCTGCAGAGCTCCATGACGTCATTACCGAGCTCCATTCACCGTCATCGTTCTCCGCGGTTTGTCCATCTCTTGCTCAATATTCCCCTCTACTGGATTCTCCTCGTCCCGGAGATTCATACCCTGCCTTTATTTCCAAAAGATCATGGCGTATTAGGAGAAATCGTGAGCCCACCAGAACACTTCATCGTCACCGTTCGCCTCGTCTCGGCTGCCTCCCCCTCCGCTCTGAACCAAGCACCGAGGAGAGCCTGCCTGAGTTCGGTGAGCTTCGCTCTCTTTTGTGCCTCCTGTCTCTGTCTCTCGTAGTCCCTAGCTCGATCCCAAGCAGTGCCGTAGATGGCCATGGTGTTGCCGTGCACCTCTGCTCCGGCGACCAAGGAACAGAGAAGCAGCCCAGCGCCGTGCGTGCTTTCTTTTCTCTTGTTAGCTTGTTGACATCATCGTCACGCTTGCATTATGGTCGTTTTCCTTTAGGAAAACAAATCCAAAATACACTCCAAATACACCATTGTAACTAGTCAATAATTATGAAATATTTGACGTTGAGACATGATGAAACTGAGACTTAGCAAGCGTACTTATTTTATAATTTGTTGGCATATGATTGATTGCTAGAGAGTCGTAGTAGTTATCCCAAAACCAATGTGGTTACCCAACGGTAATAATCTAGAGGAAAAGGGTTGACATACTGCCACTAGTAACCATTAGCTGTCACGCTACCTAGGAGATAAGGCACAAGAACCATGCTAGCTAGCTCTTGCAATCTCCATATGTCGAAATTGTTAAAACTAGACACACACATACAAGCAACATCACTTCAGCAAACAGTGATGTTGTACGATTAACTTGAGCATATTTCCATGCCAATGATTGCCATTCTTTTAATGATCTCGTTATACACTTACTGACCCGATGCATTTGGTTCTCTATTATCTTCAACTTGTAGGTTTTTACCGCCGCTCCCTGCCCCGCCCTGCCGTCTAGTTCCGCCTTGCCCTCCCACCGCTCACAACTTGCCGTCGTTTTGCAAGGTATAAGATGTGTATGTGGTTGTCGTCCATCGTGCTGTTTGTTGCCGAGTGTATGTGGTTGTCGGCTATCATGCCGTTTTATTTGTTGCAGGTTTTGGAAACCTCCCCGTGTAGGGGAGGTGCTGCCGAAATTTAGATTTGACACTATTATGTTTTTTATTGCAGGAGAGGCTATTGCAACGTCCTCGACTCGTCACTTTGCAGGATAGCAAGGTGAGGCATAAAAGACCATTCTTTCCGTATCATGTTCGTATATCATGTGACCTAGCTAGGCGTCTCCCGTTCGAAAGAGATACGGTTGGAAATATGCAGATCTTTGCATATCTATAACTGTATCTGTTTTGAATTGTTCATGTTTTTTGGATAGCCCGAGGATGTATAGATGTGGTTAGTTTCCATGCTCTACTCCGATCCGGGATAGAGTTTCGGCAGCATCTCCCTGTTGTTCTCCGGATACACAATCTCCCTTCCAGGACGTGTATTTAGAGAACAACGGGGAGGTGCTACCAAAATTCTATCTCGGATAGAAGTAGAGCATGGAAACTAACCCCATCTACGCATCCTCGGGTGGGATTAGAACCTATCTTCACCTATTAGACAGTATAGGAACGTGTAGATGCAACATGATTTTTTATATTACTCGCTGATATGCTAGAGGATGGATGACCGTGAGTGGATGTACATGGGCCGCTCTAGTCAGACTTTGTTGACCGATGAATGGATTGACAAGACTGATGCTTTCTTGGAACGAGCATTTGCAAGGGTTAAAGGAGCTAGTGTCACTTGGTGTCCCTACAGCAAATGTGCAAACATGCATCGGCAACCCAAGGTGGTCATGGGTAAACATCTTTGCAAGAATGGATTTACGACAGACTATACCAGGTGGATCTACCATGGTGAAGCCGATCGTGGGAGAGACGAGGTCGTGAGACAATGCATCGAGGAATATGATGATGATGCCAGGGTAGGAGACATGTTAAATAACTATCATGAAGCACACTTCGATGAAGGACGTAGGGAGGAGGAGCCAGAGGCTACCGCAAAGGTGTATTATGACATGTTGTCTGCGGCACAGCAACCCCTTCATGAGCATTCCAAGGTTTCTCAACTGGATGCCATTGCACGCCTAATGACCGTGAAGTCCTAGTTTAGCTTGAGTCGAGATGCCTTCGATGTTATGCTGCCAGTTGTTGGCAGCCTGCTCCTGGATGGTCACATCTTGCCAAAGAGCATGTATGAGGAACAGAAACTCCTTCATACACTTAAGATGCCATACAAGCAGATACATGCTTATCCAAAGGGATGCATCTTATTTAGGAAAGAGTATGTGGAAGAAAAGTACTGTGTGAAGTATGAATCGTCTAGGTTCCTAGAGGTAGACTCTGGTGATGGTCAGAAGAGGTAGCTCACAATCCCCGTGAAGATCCTATGATACCTTCCTTTCATACCGGGGATCCAACAGCTTTACATGACCGAGGAATCCACGAAACAGATGACATGGCACAAAAATAGACGTCGATACAATCCTTAGAAGTTGGTACACGCATCCGATGGTGAAGCCTAGACAAGGTTTGATGAGATTCATCATGAGAAAGTTATGAGGCTCATAATGTACGTGTTGCGCTAGCAACAGATGAGTTCAATCCTTATGGAATGGTAGCTGCCCCGTACACCTGTTGGCCCATGTTCGTTATTCTCCTCAATCTCCCTCCTGGCGTCCTCTTTCAACGACAGAACATATTCTTGTCCTTGATAATTCCAGAACATCCGGGGAATAATATGAGTGTGTATATGGAGCCTCTGATTGATGATTTGGTTCGTGCTTGGGAGGAAGGGGTATGGACATACAACCGAGCTACAAAGACAAACTTCAAAATGCATGTTTGGTACTAGTACTCCCTGCATGACTTGCCGACATATGGGATTTTCTGCTGCTGGTGTGTTCACGGGAGGTTGCCATGCCCAGTATGCAAGGCTTCTCTGAAGTTCATTTGGTTGATGAAGGGTGGCAAGTATTCTTCGTTCGACAAACATCAACAATTCCTCCCTCCTAACCATCCATTCAGACAAGACATCAAGAACTTTATGAAAGATGTCGTAGTTGAAGACCCTGCACCGAAGATGATGATAGGTGCCATGGTTCGTGCTCAGTTCGACGCTCTTGAGGTCAATAAACAAGAAGGTGGTTTTGTGGGATATGGCGAGCAACATGCCTGGACACAGAAGTCATGCTTGTGGAACCTCCCCTATTTTGATGATCTTCTTTTTCCAGATAACATTGATATAATGCACACTGAAAAGAATATCACCGAGGCAATTTTTGGTACAATCATGGACATACCTGATAAGACAAAGGATAACATTAAGGCTAGAGTGGATCAAGCGAGGTTATGCGACAGACCAAAGCTAGACATGGTGCCTCCTAGAGCCAACAAGTCATGGAGAAAGCCTAAGGCCGATTTCGTCCTAATGAGGGCCCAAAGGAGGTACTAGAATAGTTCCAAATGTTAATGTTTCCTAATGGGTATACACCGAATCTAAAGAGGGGAGTGAACTTAGCTACTATGCGAATCAACGAGCTCAAGAGTCATGATTACCACATATGGCTTGAGCGCCTACTTCCGGTGATGGTTCGAGGCTATGTCTCTGAGCATGTCTAGCAGGTGCTAGCGGAGTTGAGCAATTTCTTCCACCAGCTTTGTGCCAAGGAGTTATCTTGTACCATGGTTGCAGAAAAGGAAAGAATGGCGCCTGTGTTGCTCTGTAAGTTGGAGAAGATTTTTCCACCTGGCTTCTTCAATCCAATGCAGCATATGATTCTGCACCTCCTGTATGAAGCACGAATGGGGGGCCTGTGCAGGGCCGTTGGTGCTATTCAATTGAGAGATGTCAAAAGGTTCTTCAAACTAAATGTAAAAATAAATGCAAAATTGAAGCATCCATTGCAGAGGCATATATTCTGGAGGAGGTGTCAAACTTCACAACAAAATACTATGCTGACAACCTTCCTAGCGTGCATAATCCACCCCCTCGTTACAATGCCAGCGAAGATGAATCGAGCCTTAGCATTTTCCGAGGGCAACTCAGAAGTGCAAGTGGTGCGACCCACAAGACCTTGAAACATGAAGAGTGGTGCACTATCATGCTGTATGTGTTGACCAACCTTTCCAAAGTGGAGCCATACATGCTGTAAGTTCTCAACAAACTTGTTCTTAAGTAGTCACTATTATGTGTCCAACTCCCATGTTTCTCGTTGGTATAGGGAATTTCATCGTCAATTCTAGCGCGAATCAAGGGAACCTACCCCGCAGGAAGCTGAGACCCTACTCAGAGAGGGTACGGGAAATGGAATGCCCAATTTCATTTCTTGGTTCAAACAGAAGGTATAGTCCAATTTAGCTCGTACTTAGTTTGACATCACAAGAGTTGCTCGTACATGCGAATAATATAATGAACCACCTTGCTTGAACTTACAGGGCCAAACTGATGCGTCTATGAGTGCCGAGTTGAGACAGGTTGCCGATGGCTGTGCCTATAGGGTTAGGTCATTTACCAGTTATGACATGAATGGATATCGCTTTCACACAACAAGCCACGAGCAGAGTCGGCCCAATCGAAGAACCACAAATACCAGAGTTTTTATGCCAGGCTTTGATGGGGTCGAGTACTATAGAAGAATTGAAGAAATATATGAACTCATGTTTCATGATTGCAAACCTCTTAATCCAGTCATATTCAAATGCCGTTGGTTTGATCCATCAGTAGTGAGACGGACCCCTAATCTTGGGCTAGTCAAAATTCGACAATCATCCATCTTACCAGGAGACGATGTCTATATTGTGGCTCTATAGGCCACGCAAGTTTATTATCTCTCATGCCCATGCCAAACCGACGAACGTCTTAAGGGTTGGGATGTTGTGTACAAGGTATTGCCACACGGTAAACTACTTGTACCAAACAATGAAGATTACAACATAGACCCCAATGCATATGATGGAGAGTTCTTCCAAGAAGATGGGCTCGAAGGGAGTTTTGAGATAGACTTAATCGAAGCGATCGGAATGGAAGTAGACAATGAAAATGTTGCTAACGAGGACGATGGAGACAAGGTTCAGAATGTGAAGGACTTAGAATTACTTTAACGATTACATTTAGTCAATGATAGTGATGACGACATTCCCAATCATGATGATTATATCAACACACGTGATAGTGATGATGAGACTTATGATCCAACTAATCCTGATCATGATGATTATTTCTAATACATGTATGAGCCATACTAATTTATTTATTATTTGTCATACCATGTTATTTTTGAAGTATGTTTAGTTTATTTTGCATATCTTTCTAAGTATGTTTTTGTTTATTTGTGCTGATTGGTTTACTCTTTTTAATTGCAGGTGATTGAACAATGGTGGGCGGTATGAGGAAGATCGTGGCGCTTTACGAAAAATTCAAAGCTGCAGGTTTAGGGTCAGCTTTAGAGATGGGTCGAGGGAAGGATAAAGGGAAGGGTAAAGGGAAGGTTAAAGGGGCGAGGCCCCCATCTCCTGTAGCTTCCTCATCATTGTCTAAGGAGGAGGTACCTTCTACGCACGCCTCTGGTTTTGAGGACAAGGTATAGGAGGAACAGGAGCAGGTGGAGGAGGAGGCAGTTGGTTCCCAGGTCTAGTTACGAGGTCCCTCGACTCTCCCGAGGCAACCGATACCTCTTGAGAGACGCCCGATGATTCGACCCTCTAGGAAAAAGTAACTTTAGATGTTCACAATAATTTTTTGTTTGATATGTTGAAAATTACAATGAAAACTAATAATTTATCTTAATCACTTAGGCAGGGGTTGGATTAAGGTCAGTGGGGGTGATCACAACCACAAGGTCAACGGCATCCTTGGCCTTTTGTGTAGGCTACACTTTCCTGGCTTAGTGCAGTTCGGCGAAGAGCTACAGCCGGCCTACAAGTGGGACCACTACGTCGCCGTTGATCGTGACGGCAGGGTATTCCCCAACAAGGTGGAGCGGGTGAAGGGTGAGCTTTGGGTAAGTATTCCTCGCACTATATTGCTCAATACATCACATTCACTGGACATTCTTGAAGTAATAACTATATACATCGCGTCTATATGCAGGACTTCTATAGATGCTAGGAGGGGTATGAGTCCAAGGCAGCCTCTTGAAAGCTCTAGTTTGGTTTTGGTAAATTGATGAAACCCTAAGTGCTAACCTAGTTATCAAAGTGATTATGAGATTGGTGGCACATTCCAAGTGGTGGAGCAAATGAAGATCATGACATAATGATGGTGATGCCATGGTGATAATCAAGTGCTTGGACTTGAAAAGAAGAAAGAGAAAAACAAAATGCTCAAGGCAAAGGTATAAGTGGTAGGAGCCATTTTGTTTTAGTGATCGAGACACTTAGAGAGTGTGATCATATTTAGGAGCGATAGCCGTACTATTAATAGGGGTGAAACTCGTATCGAAATACGGTTATCAAAGTACCACTAGATGCTCTAACTCATTGCATATGCATTTAGGATCTAGTGGAGTGCTAACACCCTTGAAAATATTTATGAAAATATGCTAACACACATGCACAAAGGTGATGCACATTGTGTTTAGCACTTATGAGCAAGGGTAAGAAACTTCACCGGCAGAGTGTCTGCCCATAGAGTGCGGACAGTCCAACGGTGCCACCAGCACCATGTACAGAAAAGATAGGGTTTCACAGAGTGCACCGGACACTAGTCTCAACTAGACCGGAGCATCCGGTCAGTGGAAGTAGTGAAGATGCTAGCGTTGGTCTTCGACCAGACACTAGGTCACTTCATGACCAGATGCTAGCGGGGTGTGTTCGGTCCTACTGACGTGGCAGCGCACAGAGGAGACAGTGAGTGATCGGATACTAGGTGAGTCCGGTCGAGCATGACCAGACGTGTCCGGTCGTGAGTGGAGGCTTACTGGAAGTGATTGGATGCTGGGGTCCTGTGTCTGGTCATGATCCAACTGACATGTTCGGTCACAGCTGGAACCTTACTAGAAGTGACTAGACGCTAGGGTCCTATGTCCGGTCGTGGCACTGTGCTATGTCCGGTCATCACATGATTGTTGGGATCAGGTGCCTAGTATTTGAAGAGAGGAATGATGTGGTAGCCATCCGTTGACCAGATGCTGGTAGGGTGCGTCCGGTCGATCTGACCGGAGCGTTCGATCACCCCGAGTAGT
Source organism: Miscanthus floridulus (assembly GCF_019320115.1). Lineage (NCBI taxonomy): Eukaryota > Viridiplantae > Streptophyta > Magnoliopsida > Poales > Poaceae > Miscanthus > Miscanthus floridulus. Next base: position 106,384,745 of record NC_089581.1, read on the forward strand.
GCCCAGTGAAGGGGTACAATGGCTCTATTTCGTGGGGGCTTCTATTTAAGCCCTATGGCCGGCTCTAGCTCACTCGCTTGGCCATTTGCATTAACATAGCAACCTTGTGAGCTTAGCCAAAGCCCTCCCACTCATCTCCATCATTGATTCATCATCTTTGTGAGATTGAGAGTGAATCCAAGTGCATTACTTGAGTGTTTGCATCCAGAGGCACTTGGTGTTCGTGTTTCCCTACGGGATTCGCTTGTTACTCTTGGTGGTTGCCACCACCTAGATGGCTTGGAGCAGCGAGGATCGTTGAGTGGAGGTTGGTGATTGTCTTCGGCTCCAATCGTGGTGCTTGTGAGGGGTTCTTGATGTTTCCCTGGCGGAGAGCCAAAAGGTACTCTAGTAAATTGCTTGTGGCTTGTGTGATCCTCATCTTGTGTTGGTTGTGCGGCACCCTATTGAGGGTTTGGCGTGTGATGCCAATTAGCGCGTGAACCTCCAAGTGAGTGTATCGCCACAACGAGGACTAGCTTGCTGGCAAGCAAGTGAACCTCAATAAAAAATCATTGTGTCATCATTTGATTTTGAGGTGATTGGTATTCATTGGTATTCATCCTTGTGATTGATTGGTCCATTCCTCGACTCGGCGGTATATCCGTCTTGCTCTATCTCTTTACATTACCGCAAACTAGTTGTCAAGCTCTTTAGTGTAGCTAGTCGTGAGAGCTTATTAGTTTAGTTAGTGTGGCTCTTTAGTTAGCTTTTGAGAGCACACTAACTTAGTGTAGCAACATAGCCATTGTGTGGATAGAGACTATACAAAATAGAATTGGGTAGGTGGCTTGCAACCCCAAGTATAGTGCTAGCGCAAAATTCGCTTCGCCATCCTATTGACTAATCATTTGTCTTAGTGTTGTTGTAGAAATTTTTAATAGGCTATTCATCCCCCTCTAGCCATTAGGACCTTTCACCTCCATCTCTAAAGAAGCCACCAAGAAGCTAATGAAGGACATGCACTACGAGGTGCGCGTCTAGGCCATCATCGACTACTATGCTCAATAAAGAGGGATGAAGGTTAAAAAAGAAGAGGCAAGAACAATGAACTTGACCTAGGAACAATTCTTGAAGGTAAATATAGAACATTAATACTTACTTTTTATGAGATTAATTACGCTTAATTTTATTTTTTCATATGTCATACACTTGATGACGTAGGTGCCTCCATACTGGTGCGCCCAGCATACCCAGTGCTGGGAATACATGGTGGACAAGTGGTTGGAGCCCGGGTGGGTGGAGACACACAACGCTTGCCGAGACCGGTGTTTGCTGATGCCACGTGCATCACACCATCAAGGCAGCCTGAGCCTCGACGAATATAGGAAAAAATGGGTACGTGAATTCATTTCTTTATTCTAACGCTCAATTCTGCATAATTTCTAATCATTTTGCATTTTTGCTATAGTCATCATCACATGATGGCCAACCTTGCTCCCAGTTCAAGGCATGGGTTCTGTCCAAAAAGGGCAAGGTGACGACAAACATCAACTTCAACCCGGAGGACTCGCCCGAGGCATACAGCTATCCCAACATCCACAGCCGCATCACTGAGTACACAGCAATGGCAAGGGTGGTTCATGGGCCAGAGTTTGATCCGAGCACCAAGGATCTTGATGGAGAAATCATGATGAGGGTGGGAGGAGGCAAGAAGCATGGCCGGTACTAGATTGGTGATAGTACAATCGACACAGCCTCTACTCCTACTCTCTCCCAGATCTAAGCAAGGAGCATGAGCTCGAGCTCGACGATACGCCCACGACCAACCACTATACAGTTCCAGATGGAGGCTCTCTAGGTTATTTCTATTTTATTCATCATTCATTGATTGTTACGTACTTTAGCTTTGCATTGTAACATTGGGATGAAATATTATAGGCCCGGGTGGAAGCAGAAATGAAGCAACAGGAGGAGATGGAGGCGAGGATGGAGGAGATGATTCAGTAGAGGGTGGTGGCCAAGCAGCAGAACATGGAGGAAGAACAACGGCTGGCGATGGAGCATATGATTTAGTAGAGGATAGAGGCCGAGCGGCAGAGGATAGAGGAAGAAAATCGGTTGAGGATGGACCAAATGTTCCAATACATGCAGAATTTTGCATCGAGTATGGGTCAAGCTTTGCCACCGCCACCGATGCTATTCCCTCCACCTCAGCCACCACAACTACTCTTGTGAGTCACTTGACACCTTATACTGTAGATTGAATACTTTGACTTAGATAACTTTAGATGTTAGCTCAAAATGACTTAGAGAACTTTAAATGTTAGCACAAAATGACTTAGAGAACTTTAGATTGAATACTTTGCATGTTTTTGTGACTAGGCAGAGATGTAGAGTCGTGGGTAGTCTTGATGCTTTGTTTAGATAGGTTTTGGTCCACGAGTCGGCTAGATGATATTGGGCATGTGCATTTGCAATATTGCAACTAAACTCTTAAGATTAGCTTGGGCTCCATAGTTCTCTATTTTGTGCAGAATTAAGTGCAATCTCCATGTGTCAAGGAAGCTTAGATATTAAGTGCATCACATACAAATATCAATCTTGTCTCACACATGCAATCTCTTCTCTTTTATGCAGAATCAATCGGCGGCATCAAATAATCAGCCTAAAGACCCGAATTTGTCGCAGTGGTTCCAAGGGCCTCCGCAGTGATTGCATTTGCATTTATGACTTAGTTGTGACTTGTGATGATGGTTTATTATGCCTGTGATGATAGTTTATTGTGAAGTGTGATGATGGTTTATTGTGAATTATGATGATGGTTTATTATGCCTGTGACATATAATTATGCATGTGATGATGGTTTATTGTGAATTGTGATGGTTTATTGTGAATTGAGAGGGGTCCGTTATACATAAAAGGGGGGGGTGGTCGCTTTGCCAAGTGTAACACTCGGCAAAGAGATGCGTTGTCGAGTGTCAAGCCAAAACACTCGGCGAAGAGACCAATTTCTGTTATTCTGGGAACCTTCTTTGCCGAGTGTTTTGGCGTTGTCGAGTGTATTCTACTAGACACTCGGCAAAGTGACCATAAAATCTGGCCGTTGCGCGCTTTGTTTGCCGAGTGTTTTGGGCATGACACTAGGCAAAGTGTCTAAACTTTGTCGAGTGTTTTGGCATGGGCACTTGGCAAAGTTTAGAAACTTTGCCGAGTGTTTTTCGGTCGTGCACTCGGCAAAAGCGCCGTCACCGTGCCATCCCGTTAACCTTTTTTTGCCAAGAGTTTATTTTTGCCAAGTGTTTATTGACACTCGGCAAAAGTCTTTGCCGAGTGCCCGATGATTGACACTCGGCAAAGAGCTCTTTGCCATTAAAATGTACGTCATGTGTTCTTTATCGAGTGTTACACTCGGTAAAGCCTTTGCCGAGTGTTTTTGGGTCTTTGCCGAGTGCCCCTGGCACTCGGCAAATCTACTATATCCCATAGTGTAGGATGATTTGGCAATAGCCAAGCCAACCCAGTGAGCGCCATCCACGTGAGAATGATCAAACACACCATGGTTTAGGGGCACCATACACAGCAGGGCAGCCTACGCCACTACCGTGCTGTTGCCAAATCTTTTTTTTTGAAACATATGCTATTGCCGAATCACCCTGATTAAGTGAAGTGGTCATAGATTAGTTGATTCCTTATGGTGGAACCTGCCCATCTAGGTTAAAGTTCTCGACTTGGCATGGGTGCTCGCATTTTCTTGGATTTATTCTAGGATTTAACAGCGCTTTGCTTTTAGTGGTAGGCGATGCCCCAGTCGATAGCGAGGCTTCTGTGGTGACTTCATGAATCTCAAGATCTACCGGCTCAGTCTTTTAGAGGTGCTCATAGGGGTAGGGTTTGCATATGTGTGTTTATAGGGGTGAGTGTGTGTGCGTGTTACGAGCGTCTATGTTGTTCTGTGTGATTCTAAAAAAATCACCCTGATCAAAGTCAAATCCCCTTGTCTAAGGATTAGAGATGGCAACAAGTATAAACCCGTTGAGTTTTGCCAACCCAAACCCATGCCCATGAACATAAATTATGCCATTAAAAACCCCATGAAGCATCACATGTTAAATTTTATGCCCAAACCCATGCCCATTCAGGTTGTGGATACCCATCGGGCTGTAATAGAACTGTCCAATTTATAAGAGCACAAGTACAATGGCAGCCCACAAGTGGTCACACTATCATACTTGAGCCTGTATAAACCCGGTAGTCCGTCGAGTACTACGAAGGGTCTCAATTCATCACCAACATACAACCAAGATCGTACATGATTCAACATACATGTCACATGTTACATAGAGTTCACAATTACATTGTCATACATTAGAGTGCGATTAAAGTTATTACAAACCAAGTTCAAATAAAGTAGTAGCAGAAGCAAAGTAGTTTTTAAACTAACATCTCACCATAGTTCAAATACTTGCTAGTCTATGATCACAACCCACAAAAGCATCATAGATTAGATATATAAATGAAAGCGCCTTGCCTAGGCCGACTCCTCGTCCACAGCGGGACAAAAGCAATTCTTACAGTAGCTATGATACACGGTATTATCTGCAACAAGTGAGAAATAAACCCTGAGTACAAGAAGGTACCCAACTAGACTTACCCATCATAAACCAAAAATAAAGTGACTCCAAGGATCATGCAAGGCTTTATAAGTGGAGCTAGCCTAACAACATTTTGCATAAAAAGCCACTAATTTAGGTATACATTTTATAATTTGGTCTCAAGTTAATTATAGCTATTCATCTCTAGATTAGCAACTAACCTGCGCCAAACATGTGGTATATTATTTAGTAGCATAACAATAGTACCCATAGCCAGTGTAAAATTTTCATATTCATCAGAACCATCATATTTCATAATCCAATTACTATGATGAAGAAGCTCCATCAAGTTTCTCACTATCCGGGAGAGACGACGATCTGAATCGGTTACAACCAGTTAGGCAGTATTCCTAACACAAACCTAGGTAGACCAGATCAACGGTCATCTTAGGTCACCTTTGGTACAACTCAGGTCCAATTCATGGGTTCGATTAGCGCCGCACAACCAGGGACAACCAGCTGCCAGGACGTTCAGGCCCGGCCTGCCCTTGGGCTCATGTCTGGCTCCCCACATATCCTTACTACCATCCAGAGTGCGCACTCTATCAGAATGAGGCCCGGCCTGATTTGAGCTACTTGGCTCCGTGGTCGAAATGAGTTATCTGGCCAGCTAAGTGAGAGGCATGCGTTCAAAATGACAAGAGAGCATCCAACGATGTGGTCCATAATCGACATAGATGAAATCACATGAGTTAACCTGTAACACCTCAGTGTTAAGCATGCACTAACATTCCATCCCATGAGCATAATCATCATCACCTCATGCATAAGCATCATTCACGCATTTCATTTCGAAAGAAATGAAGTATCATTTCATGTGGTGCTTAAGTTGATTGAAATTCATTCATGTTTCAAACAATGTGAAATGCCATGCTCATGTTTGGATGCCATGATTCTTGTTTTGATCACTAAGATAGCTTATAAATATTTAGGATACAAATTGGAGCCAAGTTCATACTCAAAGTTTTGCCAAATTATGCTTTTAAAATAATTCTTAAAAATTAGGGTTTTGGGATTTAAATTACTTTAAATCTATAGTTCAAAATCTATAGGGAATTTGACTTTGGTCATAAAAGAAAAGTTGTAGAGGATAAATTTTAGAGCAACTTTCATTTTTGGACCAAAGTTTGAAACTGCTTTGAAATTACTCAAAATTTGCATTGAATGAAATCAAAATAGAAAATAATTTGGAAAATCACATTTTTCACTTTACTGGGCCGCCGCCTCGCTTTCGGCCTAGCCGCTCAAGCCGGCCTAGCTCGCTCGCCCGGCCTGCCCCCGTGCGCCGTGCTCGTTCCCACGTGTCGCGCCCAGTCGACGTAGAGCGCGCACGCCATGTGGCCGCCATGCGCCGGCGACGCACGCCACGTGGCAGCCCCGGCCTGCCCCGCGTCCTCCTATCGCGCCTTCACCTGCCGACCGCGCTGCGCTCCTCTGCACTCCTCCACTTCGCTCTTCCGCTCGCTCTCTCCCCCTCGCAGTAGCAGCAGGCAGCGGTAGCAGCGCAGCTTAGCACCGCCGCGCCATTCACCGCAGCGTTCCGCCGCAGCCATCTCACCACTCGCCGCCTCCTCGCACCACAAGCCCCACCACCTCGCGCACCGCACTACCGACCAGCTCGTCAAGCGAATCGACCAGAGGTGAGGCCCAATCATGCGTTTTCATCCATGCTGCGACTTGACGAAGCTCGGCCGCAGCGTACGCCGCCGTGGCTAGCCCTGCCCCACCTCCCTCTCTTCCTCCTTTCGCGCGCACCATGCCCGCCTCGCAATGGCGAAGCTCGGTTACGAGTCGATGTCACCGCTCCGGCCACCCGTGCGCCGGAACAAGCCCGCGCCGCCTCCATGCAGCACCACCACGTGCCATGGCCGTCGGCCACCTTGCTTCGGTGGTCCTCTAGCCTTGAACATAGTACCAGCAGGTGCGCATCATTTTGTGGAGTCTGACGGTGCCGACCACGTCGCCGGCGACCTCCCCGCCGGTGAGATCCGGCCGGTCAAGGACCGTCCCAGTGTCTCCGGGTGACTGGCCAGCAGGGCCGGTTGACCCGCGGGTCCCGCCTGGCAGCCCCTCTGGGTGCACTGCACCAGGTGCACCTAGCGGTTTTGGGTCGGTGGAATTTCAGTATTAAAGAAAATGATTTCAGAAATTGATTTACAAAGCTTGTAAAATGTATATCTCTAGTTATATTGCTCCAAAAATGGTGAAACAAATTTTGTTGTGCTTCTTGTCACTAGATCTACATGATAAAAATATTGCATGTCATTCTTGAGATACCTTTCTGTGGAGTTTTATTTAATCATTGAAATGGCTATTTTCTTGAGAAAGTCATAATAAATCATAGAAAGATCAAAAAAATATGATTCCAAGTTTCTTACTCTTCTTGTGTAATGTACTTCCTGTGAAAAGTATATTCCATTCATGTCCTGTAGAAAAAGTATGAGGTGTAGTTCAAGTGCCTTTAATGGCTGATTTTTGTTATTTTTGCTACAGGGCAAAATTTGTATAAAACATGCATGTGATAATTTTTGTGCAGTGATTATTTACTGTGTAGAACATAGGAAAAATATTACATTTGTTGTTTGACACTTTTCACAGTACAAAGTATTTTCATGTTTATAATTATGCCATAGCTTGTCATTTTTGTGTAGGCTATTCTACTTATCCAAATGCCAAAAAAAATTTAATGGTAGACTACTTAGGGTAGTATTGTGCTATGGTAATTTTCTAAGATTTTTCTAAGCTATAAAAATAGATGTTGCTATTCAAACCTATTATTAATTAGGGTTTAATCAAATGTTGCTTTATGTATGATTAAGAAATTAGTGAAGCTTTGGTGTATCTTTTGAAGCATTTAATGAGATGTGTTGAGTTAGCATATTAGTAGTAGAAAAGAATGAAGTAGATGACATGTGCTTGTAGTACATGTTCTTGGATGATGTTGACTACCTTGCATTCAAGCATATTCATTGGGTTCATTTCATCCGATGCACCTTTTTCATAAGCACTTACGCACCTGCATCATACAGGATCACAAACCGAGAGCCCAGTCATCATACCTGAGGAACCCGAGGAGCAGCTCGAGGTGCAGTCGTAGGAAGTGACCGAAGCAGACGAGGAGGACATTGAGGAACTTCCGGAGTGCCCCGATCACCGCTCGAGCTAATTCGAGAGAGGCAAGCCCTGGAGCATTTTTCTCCCCGGTTTGCAATTATTAATTAAATGCTTTACTTTAATTGATGCATTACGTTCAGGAGTTGTTTGCAACCATTGCTGCATTATACCTTGTCTACCTTTGTTATACTATATCCTTGTTACCCTGGTATCCGTAGTCGAGTCAATGCTTAGCTGGCTTAGACCGGTAGAAGTCGGGTGATTTCCTGTCACCTGCGAGCTATAGGTGGTTACCTGGATCAGCTTGGATAACTATGTTGTCATGGTATAACTAAGTGTTAATTTGAAGTGGAGACCAGACAGAGACTTACAAAGTTTTGGACTATAGTGCTTTCCGTCTGTGTCAATTAAGGACCGACCGTTGTTGGGCCTCAAGTCATGTTGAACGCATGCCTTACATTTAGCTGGCTGAATAAAGTACCTTTCGACCACAAAGCTGGGAGATTATTTGGGCCGAGTAGATTGCCCGCAGCGCACTGTACCGAAGCAGGTGTGGTAGGACATAGGGGCGCGATGATAAGACCAAAGGGCAGTCAGTCGGCCCCCGAGTACATGTGGTTCCTAGCAAACTCGAGATTTTTCTAGATAGTTGACTCGGTGACCGATACCTCACTTTAGAGGGTGAGTGAGGTTTGTGTAAGGAATAAATCACCAGCTAGTTAGGAATCGATTCGAATCGCCATCGCTCCTGGATAGTGAGCACTTGACTTGAGTGACTTCATCATAGTAATGTTGATGGAACACTTGGACAGTTATAAGGAATATGACATTATGGAAGTTGTTAATGATCATTGGTTATCATTATTTGCTTAATCACATGCTTACTTTAGTATAGGTACAAATGTAGTCGACAGGTTAATAATAATTAACTTGACAATAATGCTTTTGGAAAGGTTCTTGAAATACTAAAAATGCCTCTTTTTGCAAATGAGTCAGCTACCCTACTATAAAGCCCTTCATATCCTTGGTGTCATTTTATTTTTGGTTATGTCGGATAAGTCTAGCTGAGTACCTTCTTGTACTCAGGGTTTTATTCCCACTTGTTGCAGATGGGCAGATGTATTGCGGCTACTATATCAACTGCCTTTATCTTGCGATGGGTGATGCTTAGGACCATGGGCATGGTCATTCCTTATGTCTCGTCTGATGCTTTTGTTGGAGATGATCATTAGCTGGCACTGTATTTGAACTCTGTGTGAGTGTGTGTGGTTTTGAACAAATGGCTTCCGCTACTTCTATTTGAACTCGTTTTGTAATAACTATGTTTAAACTCTGATGTATCTGAGATGCGAACTTTTATGTAATATGTGATGGTGACCGCTAAACTTATTACAATCTTGGCTGGTATGTGAGTTGGTTTGGAATCCTTCGTGATTTCATGGACTACCGGGTTATACGGGCTTAAGTTTGCTAAATCGTCTGCTCTGGCGGATGATTTTCTTACTTAATTTCGTATAATTGGTCGGTTCTGTTACAGCTGGCATCAAAGCATGGTTTAGCGTGTTACTGTTCACAAGTGTATTTAAAACAAAAAGGCATTTGAAAAACATGATTTCCAAACTAAAAGTATGCCAGTGGTCATATCCTTTATGCCCAGTTAAGGACTCTAGGTGGCTTAATTAAGTACTAACTTGGGGTTCTTGCATCATATTTCTTTTTTGTTGCTCATACGGCGTGCTATTGTATGAGTGCCACTTGTTTGAGTGGTAGTGTATGGATCATTTGCCTCTACGCCTCGGTAAGTGTGAGTTGTGAGAGCATGATCGGATACATCGCCGATCTAGGGTGAATGCTTATATGATGCTGGAGTAATTACATGTTCTACGCATGTTTTACAAAGGTATCTCATGTGTGGGTATTCTGTCTGTTGAGGCGATGCCATCAATAGGATGATGGTTCGGGTAGTTACTACCGTTATACACGTATCTGGGGATTCGTGTAGAGTGTGTAGATAAAATTTACTGCTTTTGTGCATTCATCGGGAATTGGGCTGAAATGAATCTTCTGTAGGTACATAACAGTTGCATCACCGAATTCGTATTTGAGAGATCATTTGTATGCCACCAAATTCGTCGCTAGAAATTATTTATTTCATAAGTTTGTGAGAACATACGGCACATACATACATCATATTACTTGTGCATTTCATTCATGTCACACATTCCTCCCCTTATAAATTGATTATCTCATTTTGATAAAAGTTGCATCACCTAAAATATGTTTCCATGGAGTGATAAAAGAAATTTTGCTATAGATGGCCCGCACGAAGTAGACTGCCCATAAGTCCACCGGAGGAAGAGCACCTCGACGTCCGTTGGCCCTGAGGGAGCACCGCACCATGGACACCTTCTTGAGCGAGTTTGGCATGCCGACCTTGCTTTGGAGAGTGCTCCATGATGTGGGGTACCTAGAGGGTCAAGAGCCGGTGTACTCTTGGAATGAGAGCTAGTTAGCAGAGGATGGACTTGTAGTGGTACAGATCACAGTTCCTGCCCTTGGTGATGCTCAAGAATGGGATGGTTGGCACTTGGAGTTTGAGGGTCACACTCCTATTTAGGGTGCAGAGGGAGCAGCTTTCCGTGTCATCAGGGATATCATGAGCAGATTTCCTAGTGAGCTTGCAGTAGTTCTAGCTGGCACCTTTCCGAGGGATGATCCTCATGATGCTATTTGGGTTTAGCCTCAGGGAAGTGCCTTGGTCAGAGGTCTAGCTAAGGGACAGGCTAGCGACAACCATGCTATGAGTGCTATGTTTGCCGCTATCAGAGCGTATGAGGGACTTGAGAGTACCTACTGGACTTTGACTGGCTTATGTAGTCATGATAAGCTCAAGGTAAGAAAGCAGAAGAAGAAGTAGGCATGTGCTATAGCTAGTTTGCAGGAGCAGTTGGCTGATATGAGCTTACAGTGGGACCAGGCGGTAGAGAGAGGTGATAGAGCTATGCAGTGGGTGCATACGTTGACTTAGGCCAACAATAATGTAGACCGCATGATTGGACAGTTGGCTTAGGAAAGGAATGAAGCCTAGGACGAGAGGAACCTTCTGCTGCAGAGGGTTGATGAGCTAGAGGAGTACAACGTCAACCTGCATGAGGAGTTTCATGCGCTCTACAATGGGGTTGGCCCATATGCTCCTCCAAAACCACTGGCATGGACATCGACGTCGACGACGAGGATGAGCCTATAGTTTCACCTAGGGGCGATGGTGACGTCTCCGACCCCGACGACAGCCTCGAGGAGTAGGCTAGTTGCCTTGCGCTAGTGTTTAGGTCCTGTCGCGATGACCTTTCTTTTGCTGGCATGTAACCTAATGTATCTGGCTTCAAACTTATGAAACTTGGCATGTGATTGGAACTTGGCTAGTAATGCGATATCTGAATGCATAAAAGTCCAGTGTATGTATGCTGGCAATTTAGTTGTATTGGACGCGATGTTTGCATTCGAAGTAATTTAATTAGTGATGTTGTTTTAATTAGGATGCGATTATTGTGCCTCTATTTTATTGTATGAATTTATTCTCTCCAGTAAATTCAGTTTGGCATAATTTTTCATTCACTCACAATTATTACAGCTTCACTCAATCATTACTTGTTGCTAAAATATGCAGATGACAAACACTCGTCGCACCACTTATGAGGCCGCTGAGACCGGTGCTAATGGTGCTGGGACCGGTGGTGGTGGTGGAAACCATGGCCACAACAATGAGCCTCCCCATGAACCGCATTTGCCACCTCCTCCCCCGCTCACCCCAGAGGTGTTCCTCACACAGTTGCTCGGGAGTCAGCACAACACGGAATAGTCCCAAAAGAACATGGAGGATTTTCTACGTACTATTGCCAATAATGTTCAGCGCGGTAACAATCAGGGTAGTGGCATTGGGGTGAATCAGTATAGCAGCTTCAAAGATTTTATGGACACCAAGCCGCCAATATTCAAGGAAGCAATAGAACCACTCGATGCTGAAGAATGGATCAACACTATGGAAGATAAATTCCGTGTGCTGAGGATGACTAAGGTATTGAAAACTGAGTATGCTACACATCAGTTGCAAGGACCGATAGGAATGTGGTGGAAGCACCATCGCACCACCTTCCCTCCAAATGCTCAGATTACATGGAGAGAGTTTGCTAAGGCCTTCCATGGAGTTTATATTCCACCCGGGCTGACCGAGATGAAGTTGGGAGAGTTCTTGGCATTGAATCAGGGCACCAAGACTATGATGCAATATTTGCATGCTTTCAATAACTTGTGTCGTTATGCTCCCGACATGGTTGACACTGATGCTAAGAGAATCACCAGTTTCAGGAGAGGACTCAATCCAAAGATGATGAAGCATGTGGGTACCAACACCCACACCAGATTCAATGACTTTATCAGTGATTGTCTGAAGCAGGAAAAGAACAACAACGCCAGCACCGTAGCCAAGACTTGCAAGAGAGCCCTAGAAGGTGGTCCGTCCCAAGCAAGAGCACCTGCAGGAGGTCATCCTCCCTATCGTCCATCTGCACCTGGCGCTAGGTTCAGGCCACCTCAGCAGAGAGGTCAGAATTTCAGGGGACCACAGAAGCCTTACAAGATGGCAGTACAGTCCAACAAGGCAGCCACAACTACGGTACAGGGTAGTTCCAAGGGAGCTATGGGATCTGCCGGTACAGTAAGGGGACCCTGCTACAATTATGATCAACCCAACCACTTCTCAAGGTTCTATCCTTATCCACCCAAAAAGAAGCAGGAGACCTATCCTACTCAGGTGCATAGTACGACTATGGATGAGATTCCTGAGGGAGAGCCCGTAACCACTGGTAAGTTTTTTGTCAACCAAAACCCTACAGTTGTTCTATTTGATTCTGGATCATCGCATTCTTTTATGAGTCAAGCATTTGCACGGAAACATGAACAACTATGCACAGAATTGGGTTATGGTTACCATATAAGTTCAGCAGGGGCTGATGTTTTGACCAATCGGATGGTTTGAGGGGCAACCCTTGAATTAGGTAGCAGAAAGTTTTGAGTGAACTTGATAGTTATGCCTGGACTAGTTCTGGATGTCATTATAGGGATGAATTGGATGAAGGATTGGGGAGCAGTTATAGATACCGGAAGTTGAGTACTTACCCTTAAGGATCCCCTGGGTGAGGGTACTTTCCAAGTACCATTGCCTCAGAGAACAGACCTCATAAGTGTGACATGTGCTACTGAAGTTATTCCTATTCATCAGATTTTGATAGTGTGTGAGTTTTCGAATGTATTCCCAGATGAGCTACTTGGTCTTCCACCAGATAGGGATATTTAGTTTGGAATTGAGTTAATCCCCGGAACAGCTCCAATTTCAAGGAGACCCTACCGGATGCCTCTGGATGAATTAGTTGAGCTGAAGAAGCAACTAGAAGAGTTATCAAAAAAAGGGGTTTATCTGGCCAAGCAAGTCTGAATGGGGATGTCCCGCCTTGTTTATGAAGAAGAAGAAAGAGGGCACGTTGAGAATGTGTGTGGATTATAGGCCACTTAACGTTGTAACCATCAAGAATAAGTATCCCTTGCCTCATATTGATGTTCTATTTGACTAGTTAGCCAAGGCTAAGGTGTTCTCAAAGATAGATTTGAGATTCGGTTATCATCAGATCAAGATTAGGCCACAAGATATACCGAAAACCGCATTTTCCACTAGATACGGGTTGTATGAGTATCTTGTCATGTCCTTTGGCTTGACAAATGCTCGTACATACTTTATGTTTTTGATGAATACAGTTTTCATGCCAGAATTGGATAAGTTCATGGTTGTGTTCATTGATGACATTCTGGTGTACTCCGAGAACGAGAAGGATCATGAAGAGCATCTGAGAATTGTCTTAACCAGACTTAGAGATCATAAGCTATATGCTAAGTTTAGCAAATGCGAATTTTGGTTGAAGAAAGTTCCTTTCCTTGGTCACATTCTGTCAGAAAATGGAGTTTCAGTCGATCCAAGTAAGGTGCAAGAGGTTATGGATTGGAAGGCACCGACCATAGTTCCTGAGATTAGAAGTTTCTTAGGATTAGCTGGTTACTATCGTCGTTTTATACCGGACTTCTTGAAGGTTGCCAAGCCAATGACAAGTCTGCTATAAAAAGATCACAAGTTTGTGTGGATAGAGGAGTGTGAAGTAGCTTGCCACACCTTGCGGAAACTATTGACCACTGCTCCTGTTCTAGCACAACCGGACATTGAGAAACCATTTGATGTGTTTTGCGACGCATCGAAAATTGGATTGGGTTGTGTTCTTATGTAAGAAGGAAGAGTCATTACTTATGCCTCACGTCAGTTGAGAAAGCACGAGGGCAACTATCCGACACATGATCTTGAACTTGTTGCAGTTGTGCATGCCCTAAAAATTTGGAGACATTATCTACTTGGTAATGTGTGCAATATTTTCATAGATCATAAGAGTCTCAAGTACATCTTTACCCAACCAGAGCTAAACATGAGACAACGAAGATGGTTGAAATTGATCAAAGATTACAACTTGAATGTGCAATATCATCCTGGAAAGGCCAATGTAGTGGCAGATGCTTTGAGTAGAAAGTCACATTGCTTGAATGTGCAGCCATTACTTGAAGATGGGTTCGATTTGATGCATCCTGCTGTGTTACATAGTATTCAGATTAGTTGCTCTTTGGAGAGTAAGATAATAGAAGGCCAGAAAACGGACAAGGGAATATTCCACATCAAAGAGAAAATAAAAGAAAAGCCGTCTAAGCACTTTAAAGTGGATGAACAGGGCGTGTTGTGGTTTGACGACCGTCTTGTGGTTCCCAAGGATCGAGAGCTTAGGAATAAACTCATGGATGAGGCTCACCTTTCTAAGCTATCTATCCATCCAAGAAGTAGTAAGATGTATCAAGAACTGAGACCTCATTACTGGTGGACCAAGATGAAGAAAGAAGTTACAGCCTATGTTGCCAGATGTGACATGTGTTGTAGAGTGAAAGCTATTCATATGAAACCTGCCGGTTTATTGCAACCTTTGTCCGTACCTAGTTGGAAGTGGGATGATATAAGTATGGATTTCATCTCAGGTTTGCCCACTACTCAAAAGGGACATGATTCAATTTTGGGTGATTGTGGATCATCTTACCAAGACCGCTCATTTCTTACCTGTCAAGACAACTTATCGACCACCTCAATATGCCGAGAAGTATATTGCAGAAATTGTGAGGTTGCATGGTATACCAAAGACTATAGTATCTGATAGAGGGCCATAGTTCATGGCTTACTTTTGGGAACATTTGCACAAAGGCTTGGGAACTAGTTTGATTCGTAGTACCGCTTATCATCCTCAGAAAGATCGTTAGACTGAACGAGTGAATGCTGTTCTAGAAGATATGTTGAGAGCCTGTGTGTTGTCTTCTAGGGGATCATGGGAGTCATGGTTACCATTAGCTGAGTTTGCTTACAATAATAGTTATCAAGAAAGCATCAAAATGGCTCCATTCGAAGCTTTGTATGGTAGAAAATGTAGAACACCACTAAATTGGGTCGAGCCAGGAGAAAGGAGGTATTATGGCATTGACTTTGTAGAAGAGGCCGAGAAGAAAGTTCATATTATTCAACAAAATATGAAGGCAGCCCAATCACATCAGAAAAGTTATGCAGACAGAAGAAGGAGACCCCTTGTGTTTGAAGTTGGTGACTATGTTTATCTGAAGGTCACTCTAATGAAGAAGAAACGGTTTGGAGTCTGAAGAAAGCTTGCCGCTAGATTCGTAGGACCATACAAGATCTTGGAAAGAAGAGGTCTAGTAGCTTATAAGTTAGAGTTACATGAGATAATGAGTATCGTCTTCCTAGTTTTCCATGTATCACAACTCAAGAAGTGTTTATGTGTTCCGAAGGAAAGAATAGAACCTCGGGGCATCAAACTCAAATCATATTTGGTGTATCATGAGCAACCAGTCCGTGTGCTAGACACTAAAGAACGTGCTACTTGGAATAGTGTGGTGAAAGCATACAAAATACAGTGGAATCACCATAATGAGGGAGATGCAACTTGGGAAATGGGAGAATATCTACAAAAAGCTTATGAAGATTTTTATAACAAATGGTTCGTAACCCAAATCTCGGGATGAGATTTTTATAAGGGGGGAGGGCTGTAACACCTCAGTGTTAAGCATGCACTAACATTCCATCCCATGAGCATAATCATCATCACCTCATGCATAAGCATCATTCACGCATTTCATTTCAAAAGAAATGAAGTATCATTTCATGTGGTGCTTAAGTTGATTGAAATTCATTCATGTTTCAAACAATGTGAAATGCCATGCTCATGTTTGGATGCCATGATTCTTGTTTTGATCACTAAGATAGCTTATAAATGTTTAGGATACAAATTGGAGCCAAGTTCATATTCAAAGTTTTGCCAAATTATGCTTTTAAAATAATTCTTAAAAATTAGGGTTTTGGGATTTAAATTACTTTAAATCTATAGTTCAAAATCTATAGGGAATTTGACTTTGGTCATAAAAGCAAAGTTGTAGAGGATAAATTTTTGAGCAACTTTCATTTTTGGACCAAAGTTTGAAACTGCTTTGAAATTACTCAAAATTTGCATTGAATGAAATCAAAATAGAAAATAATTTAGAAAATCACATTTTTCACTTTACTAGGCCGCCGCCTCGCTTTCGGCCCAGCCGCTCAAACTGGCCCAGCTCGCTCGCTCGGCCTGCCCCCGCGCACCGCGCTCGTTCTCGCGTGCCGCGCCTAGCCGACGCACAGCGCGCACGCCGCGTGGCCACCATGCGCCAGCAACGCACGCCGCACGGCAGCCCCGGCCTGCCCCGCGCCCTCCTGTCGCACCTTCACCTACCGACCGCGCTGCGCTCCTCCGCACTCCTCCACTTCGCTCTTTCGCTCGCTCTCTCCCCCTCGCAGCAGCAGTAGGCAGCGGCAGCAGCGTAGCTCAGCGCCGCCGTGCCATTCATCGCAGCGTTCTGCCGCAGCCATCTCACCACTTGCCGCCTCCTCGCGCCACAAGCCCTGCCACCTCGCGCACCACGCCACCGACCAGCTCGTCATGCGAATCGACCAGAGGCGAGGCCCAATCGCGCGTTTTCATCCACGCTGCCGCTCGCTGGAGCTCGGCCATAGCGCACGCCGCCATGGCTAGCCCTGCCCCACCTCCCTCTCTTCCTCCTTTCACGCGCACCATGCCCGCCTCACAATGGCAAAGCTCGGTTGCGAGTCGATGTCGCCGCTCCGGCCACCCATGCGCTGGAACGAGCCCGCGCCGCCGCCATGCAGCGCCGCCGCGTGCCATGGCCGCCAGCCACCTTGCTCCGGTGGTCCTCTGGACTTGAACGTAGTACCAGCGGGTGCGCATCATTTTGTGGAGTCCGACGGTGCTGACCACGCCGCCGGCGACCTCCCCGCCGGTGAGATCCAGCCGGTCAAGGACCGTCCCCTGTCTCCGGGTGACTGGCCAGTTATATTGCTCCAAAAATGGTGAAACAAATTTTGTTGTGCTTCTTGTCACCAGATCTACATGATAAAAATATTGCATGTCATTCTTGAGATACTTTTCTATGGAGTTTTATTTAATCATTGAAATGGTTGTTTTCTTGAGAAAGTCATAATAAATCATAGAAAGATCAGAAAAATATGATTCTAAGTTTGTTACTCTTCTTGTGTAATGTACTTCCTATGAAAAATATATTCCATGCATGTCCTGTAGAAAAATTATGAGGTGTAGTTCAAGTGCCTTTAATGGCTGATTTTTATCATTTTTGCTACAGAGCAAAATTTGTATAAAACATGCATGTGATAATTTTTGTGCAGTGATTATTTACTATGTAGAACATAGGAAAAAATATTACATTTGTTGTTTGACACTTTTCACAGTACAAAGTATTTTCATGTTCATAATTATGCCATAGCTTGTCATTTTTGTGTAGGCTATTCTACTTATCCAAATGCCAAAAAAAATTTAATGGTAGACTACTTAGGGTAGTACTGTGCTATGGTAATTTTCTAAGATTTTTCTAAGCTATAAAAATAGATGTTGCTATTCAAACCTATTATTAATTAGGGTTTAATCAAATATTGCTTTATGTATGATTAAGAAATTAGTGAAGCTTTGGTGTATCTTTTGAAGCATTTAATGAGATGTGTTGACTTAGCATATTAGTAGTAGAAAAGAATGCAGTAGATGACATGTGCTTGTAGTAGATGTTCTTGGATGATGTTGACTACCTTGCATTCAAGCATATTCATTGGGTTCATTTCATCCGATGCACAGCACTTACGCACCTGCATCATACAGGATTGCAAACCGAGAGCCCAGTCGTCATACCCGAGGAGCCCGAGGAGCAGCTCGAGGTGCAGCCGCAGGAAGTGACCGAAGCAAACGAGGAGGACATTGAGGAACTTTTAGAGTGCCCCGATCACCGCTCGAGCTCCTTCGAGAGAGGCAAGCCCCGGAGCATTTTTCTCCCCGGTTTGCAATTATTAATTAAATGCTTTACTTTAATTGATGCATTACGTTCAGGAGTTGTTTGCAACCGTTGCTGCATTATACCTTGTCTACCTTTGTTATACTATATCCTTGTTACCCTGGTGTCCGTAGTCGAGTCAATGCTTAGCTGGCTTAGACCGGTAGAAGTCGGGTGATTTCCTATCACCTGCGAGCTATAGGTGGTTACCTGGATCTACTTGGATAACTATGTAGTCATGGTATAACTAAGTGTTAATTTGAATTTGAGATCGAACGGAGACTTACAGAGTTTTGGACTGTAGTGCTTTCTGTCTGTGTCAATTAAGGACTGACCATTGTTGGGCCTCGAGTCATGTTGAACGCATGTCTTACATTTAGCTGGCCGAATAAAGTACCTTTCGATCGCAAAGCTGGGAGATTATTTGGGTCGAGTAGATTGCCCGCAGTGCACTGTACCGAAGCAGGTGTGGTAGGACACAGGGGCGCGATGATAAGACCAAAGGGCAGTCGGTCGACCCCCGGGTACATGTGGTTCCTAGCAAACTCAAGATTTTCCTGGATAGTTGACTCGGTGACCGATACCTCACTTTAGCGGGTGAGTGAGGTTTGTGTAAGGAATAAATCACTAGCTGGTTAGGAATCGATTCGAATCGTCATCGCTCCTGGATAGTGAGCACTTGACTTGAGTGACTTCATCGTAGTAATGTTGATGGAACACTTGGACAGTTATAAGGAATATGACATTATGGAAGTTGTTAATGATCATTGGTTATCATTATTTGCTTAATCACATGCTTGCTTTAGTATAGGTGCAAATGTAGTCGACATGTTAATAATAATTAACTTGACAATAATGCTTTTGGAAAGGTTCTTGAAATACTAAAAATGCCTCTTTTTGCAAATGAGTCAGCTACCCTACTATAAAGCCCTTCATATCCTTGGTGTCATTTTATTTTTGGTTATGTCGGGTAAGTCTAGCTAAGTACCTTCTCGTACTCAGGGTTTTATTCCCACTTATTGCAGATGGGCAGATGTATTACGACTACTGTATCAACTGCCTTTATCCTATGATGGGTGATGCTTAGGACCATGGGCATGGTCATTCCTTACATCTCATCTGATGCTTTTGTTGGAGATGATCATTAGCTGGCACTGTATTTGAACTCCGTGTGAGTGTGTGTGGTTTTGAACAAATGGCTTCCGATACTTCTATTTGAACTTGTTTTGTAATAACTATGTTTAAACTCTGATGTATCTGAGATACGAACTTTTATGTAATATGTGATGGTGACCGCTAAACTTATTACGATCTTGGCTGGTATGTGAGTTGGTTTGGAATCCTTCGTGATTTCACGGACTACCGGGTTATACAGGCTTAAGTTTGCTAAATCGTCTACTCTAGCGGATGATTTTCTTACTTAATTTTGTATAATTGGTCGGTTCTGTTACATAACCTACTCATAGACTCCGCTCGGCCTCTATTTACATTATCCCTTGGTTATGTTCCACGATAGTGAATATAGCCAACTGTGCTCTGATATCCATCTATATCTCATAGGTGACAGGAAATCACCCGACTTCTACTAGTCTAAGCATTGCTAAGCATATATTCGATCCTGGACCTATACAGGGTTAAAAGTATATATATCTGGACAAGGTAGTTCTATGCATCAAGTGTTTCCAATCAACTCTTATAACCTAATGTATCAAACATAAAGGACTCAAGTGATATTTGTAAAAACATAGGAGGCTTAGAATGCTCCGGGGCTTGCCTTTCAGAAACGAAGTGGGTCGGTGGTCAGGGCACTCTAGAAGTTCATCAGTGGCCAGCTCCTCTCCTTCGAGAGTTGTGGTTTGGGGTGTCCCTTGATTGTCCTCCGCCTCTTCTTCGAATTCTAGTAGGGTTACTCCTTCGGGTGATCCTATATGTATGAGCATAAAATAAGATATCATGGATGCATAGATAATGACATGGATGATATGATATGATAAAATGCATACTCATAAGTGTCCTTAATAGTAATGTATTAAAGTGATAACACGATAATTTTTCTTTTACTCAGTAGGTGCATATCTCATCTCTTAAACAAACACCGATTTAAATATTTTCTCGGCTACAAGACAGCAGCCACTTGTTTTGACCATAACTGGAGTGATACACACCCAAACAATATGGTTGTGGACTTTTTGAAAAGCTTATGAAATTGCCCACAACTTTATTTTAATCATCTTAAGGTGATTCAGTAGCTATCCAGGTCAAACAATTCAATCTTCTAGATCTATCTAGAGGATAAGCAAATCTAACAGCAGACTTCTAACAGCTATAAATCTTAAACCATTTAGCCTATAGCTATGAAATTTTAGGACAAGCAAGATGAGTAAGTTGACTACAACTTTCTTATTAACAAGTTTAACAGGAAAAGTCACTATCATCATGAATTTGTTAACACAACAGAAACTACTCCTACAGTCATCTAGTTAAATTATAAAGCAATGATTAAGTAGCTGCCTATAACCAATCAATTCTAAGCACAACTACTAATATCAATAGATCAAATGCATCACAAGCACCATAGAATACATCATGGTTAAGCCCAAATAATTTACTTATGTGCATTTATTAATTTCCTTATATAATAAGGTGATTTAAAGGATAAATATTTTTAGTGCTCAATAAATTCTGACAAAATTACAGTAGCCTACATTTGACCCCAATAGTCTACTATATAAATTTCATGCCATTTGGAAAAGTATGGCAACCTCTACAAAAATGACAAGTTGCATAGGCTTATTTTAGCAAAAATAGTTTAACCTAGTGAAAAGTGCCAAACAATAGATTTCATATTTTTCTTATTGTCATCCCAGTATAAGAACACTGTGTAAAAATTTGCATGATCATAAGTTTAAGTTATGTATTTTTACACAATTTATTTTCACTAGAAACTAATAATTATTTAAGATTAAACAGGAAGACCATATTCCAAATATGCCTACTGTAGGTTTAATATTCCAAAAAATCACACCAGCAAAATTGGAATCACAATTTTTGCACTTCCCTAGCTCAAGATATGCATTTTACAAGATAGAAACTATTTTAAAAGCACTTAACTAGCTCAATTTAATCTCTCAGAAAAATATCCCAAATAGTAGGTTTCATATTTTTATCAAATAGTACACTTCATGATGAACCCAACAAAATTTGCTTCACTGGACATTCCTAGCTCCAGTTATGAATTTTTGAAGTTTGCAACAAAATCTGAAAAAAAACAAATAAAGAAAAAAAAATCAAATTTCCAACCAGGAGCTACAGTTAGGTACACCCGGTCCATACACCCACGGTGGCTGATAGCGGGGGCCCGTAGGTCAACGGTCCCACACGTTAGTGACACAGGAGCAGAGCGCAACGTTTGACCAGCGATAGCTCGTCGACGGCGAGGTCACCGGCGATAGTGTCACCACTGTTGTGTTCCTCTCATCAAGCCACGTCGATGGGTGGTGAAAACAGAACCTAGGGTTCACCAGAGAGGGCTCACCGGTGGCGATGTCAGACGGTGGAGGCAGCGTGGCGGTACGCTAGCGTTCTCCAGCGGCGGGGTGCTTAGGCGAGGCTCGTTACGACTTCATAGAATCCTAACAAAGCTATCTAGGGTGGGTTAGGGTTCCGGTGAGGTGGCGGTGAGCTCCGACCGCGTGTAGGTCTCAGCGATGGCGATGGCACGATAGTGCGTAGCTGCATTCCGGCATACACACGCCGGTAGAGGTTAAACGGTCACCGGCGTGAGCTTCTTGGGTTAGAGGGGAAGACGAGACACAAGAAAAAGAGAGCGGAGGTACTTCGGTTTGAGCTGGCCGCGGCGAGCTTGGAGCTCGACGGTGCTCCTATGATGTCGTGGTGGCGTAAACAGCCGTAGGCCTTTACCTTGGGCTCAAACAACGGCAATACTGGGTCGAGGTGGTAGAGCGGAGCTATTGGCGCGGGCAATTTGGAAATGGAGCGGTGAGGGCTACGCGCGAGCTCTGCGAAGCTCACGGCGGCAATGGCGCTTGGCTTCGCCGCGATGAGAGGGAGAGAGAGCGAAGTGAGGCGAGTGAGCGAGAGAGAGAGCACGGGCATGACGCGGTGGCTTTGCAGCCCACCTAGGCCTAACCGGTGGGGCCAGTGCCGGCGTACAGCCACCAGATGGTGCGCCTAGCCTGCTGCTGGTCGGCCACTCAACCAGTTGGAAAACGGCCATCAGGCTCTAATGAACCGACTAATAGCGCGACTTCCTCCACCTCTATCTCCTAATCCATTCGTCCTTTGCAAAAACTCCATTAACAAAAGTTGTAGAGCTACATGTAAACTTCAACTTTGCTTCTATGGGTTTAGTCTAGGTCGCCATGGTTTTCAAACTGCAATGCATCAAAGAGGAGTAGGATGAAACTGAAAGTCATTCCAAGACTTAGAAAATTTATGTGTCCCAAAACAACCCTCAATTTCACCTTGTGAGCACTTTTTGACTAGGTTAGGCACTGATCTAGCTCAAGGTCATTAAACAAAGTTTGCTCCTTGTAAAATTTACTACAACTTTTATTTTGGGTGCACCAACATGCAAACACTCTATGCTACTGTTCATGTTAGGTCAAACAAAAGCACTCTAGAGGGGTTTCTAGTCACACTAATACCTAGAAGCATAATTGAGCTAAGTCATCAACATTAACATTGTTCCACCTTGCATCCTAAGTGTGTCTAAGGTGTTTAGGGATCAACATCAACCACTTGCATTAACAAGCATGACCATAAAGCATACACATGTTGCCACATAGAATAACAAAGGTATGTTTCATATGAATGTTTCATATGTTTCTCTCGTATGTTTCATATGTTAATGCTCATATATGAATGAATGATGCTCATGCTCATGCACTGCAAGTGCAAGTGCAAAAGTGCAAGCCTAACATCTAGGGTGTTACACAGGTCACCCGTGCCCACCGCGGTTTGACTTAGGAGAAAATTTTCTATTTGGCCCTGAAAATAATGCTCCTTTCCTATTTGATACCAAAACTGAAAATCTTTCCTATATGTCCTCAACTAAAGTTTTTATTTCCTATTTGACACTTCCGTCAGCTTGGGTTGCTAACAGTGTTAAGTCCTATGTGAAAAGTCTGTTTTACCCCTGGAGTTTTTTTACCAGTCCTGGCATTCCATGGTTAATATTGCTATCTTTTATGAATGTTTTTATGTCAAACTGCAATGTTTTAGTTTTTGCTTGTGTTAAATTAAATAAATAAAAGGATCAAACATCATCTTATATAATTACTTACAATTATATTCAGTGTAAAATTAATTCTTTAGATACATGAATAACAACAATAAAATAGGTCTCCAACAACATCCATTTTGAAAAGATGACATGCAGCACGACAATAACACATTTAATTTGGAAAACTCATAGGTTCAAGATAAATGCAATATTTAGCATCCATGATCACAATAAGAGTTACATTCATGTTCACATGCATAGAAACATTTTCACAGGCTTGCATCCATTACAGACATCTCTAACACAATACACATTTAGGCAATTTTCTCATACAAGAATCACAAACACAACCTTCTTTTGCTTCTTGTGCTCAGTGCCAGACTACTAGGCTGAAGTCTTTTGCTCCTTGTGCCCATTGCAGGGCTATCAAGCTGCGACAAAAGATTTTTTGTAGAGTTTTTATCTACTTCTTTCTTCCTCCTTTTGCCCTTTAACTTGACAACAACTTCTGGTTTATCTTTGGTCTATTGCTAAGTAAGGTCTACAACCATTAAGGAACCCATCTATGCAAGGTTTCGTGGCAAAAAAGAATCTCCAAAATCTGAATTCCCCATTTACTATGTAATGGTCAATAATTACTTTGCTACCAGGACAAGAGCTCTCAACTTGTGCTTTAAAACTAAACAAATTATCAAAACTGCTATCCCAATCACCATAAAGTTATTTCAATGCTAGTTGCTGACCCTTATATACCCTCTGGTAGTTGATGCTCACCTTGTGGTGTTCTTTAATTTTTTTTACAATTCTGTTGCTCCCAAAGTAGCATCTTGTATTAGAAAGTCCTTCACCTTCCAACATATCCAATGTTTGGTAGCATTCTTTACTGTCTTCTTCCTTCTACTACTAGAACAAGCATGAGCAAAGTTGTTCTTCACCTACAAAAGAGCAACACAGCTAGTTAGTAAAACATAACATTGTCATCCTACATGTAGTAGCAACTAAAAAAATTATTCTCACCATAATAGTGCATTTGTCCACCGTTGTAGATGCATGTAGCCTCCATGGACAATTATCCTCCACTTTCCTTGAATAATAGGCTCTGAACCTAGTTTTTGAACTTTTCTCTGTGTTGAATTCAAACTCATGTTTGATTGCATGTTGACAAAGAGCCAACTTGAACATGTACATGTTACGATAAGTAGTGCCTACTTCCATAGGAGGATCTTCTTCATCAAAATCAATAATTGGGTGATGATTTACTTCTTCATATGGCTCATCCTCAGCATCCTCATCCTCATACTCATCCTCTGAGCCATCCTCAGCCACTGCTTTTTCCTTCCCTTTTTCAGAACATCCAGGCACAACAACATTCACAAGTACAATGTCCAAGTACATGATCTCCTCATCAACACCAACATGTTCATTCTTTAGTAAAGGATTTCTAAGGTAATCATTGTCATCCTCCTCTATATTATTTTTAGGCTCCCGTTTACCATCAAACTCCCACTCAGTGATAGGCTCAAATTTCTTCGAGGGATCACAATAAGCGACAAACATCTTTACAACTTTCTCCTTTTTTGACAATAAACTTTCTCCTTAGTGTGTACATCAAACATAGACATGAAATCCTGGTCTGATTTTACTTCTAGAAAATTCTTAAGAACATTATCATAGTACTGGACATGTGCAACTTCCAAGTAGCCTGGAAGGTACTTCTTTGTGACTGAGTCAATGAAATCCTTATAATTCGACAAATCTGAGTCAACAACCATCACAAAACTAAAAACATTTGACATCCTTTCTAGCCTTTTTGCGATTGGCAAGCAAATGAATTTTCAATTGAAAACTAGTAGCTGGATCCATCCTGTGAGAGCACAGCAACAATGGGATGCATGAGAACTTCTCCAACCCTACTGCTATGGAGCTCCTATGGAGGACATGGAGATGATAAACTCACCCTACAGGGAGTTGGTGCTTTGTCCTGGCCGCACAGCCTTCCTCTGTGGCCGCGCCGCCGGTCTCCATGCCCGCGCGGGGCTCCTTTGTGGCCGTGTCACCCTCCTCCGAGGCCACGCCGCACGGCACCGAGGTCGCGCCGCCCGCCACTGACGCCATTGGCCGAGGTGCCTGCTTGGCCGCGCGGGTCGCGTGCTTGGACACGCCGCCCGCCCCTATGGCCGCACCGCCCGCCACTGAGCACGCCGCGTGAGCCCACCTGCGTGGACGCGCGGGGCGACTGCTCGGCCACGCGAGGCGACTGGTTGGCCGCGCTGTCTGCTCCCGTGGCCGCTCCGCCTGGCTTCGAGTCCACGCCGTCCGCTTCCGAGGTCGAGCCGCCCGCGTCCATTGCCGCCGCTCGATCTAGGGTTATGTTCCGCCCATACGAGCGCGACTCGGGAGGAAGAGCCGCAACTCCTGAGGTGATCGATTTCTTTTGGGGAATTCCCTATGTGCCATTATAAAATATCGTAATGTCCTGTGTGTCCCTGAAAAAGTTCAGCGGTCTTTAGCGCCACTATAACTTTTTCGTGTCCTCCATGCCACTTCCGTCAGTTTGGACACTAACGCCGTCAAACTACAGGTGTGAAAAGACGAAAATACCCTTAAATCTAAATATGTTATTAATTTTTTTGAGCATCTTAACGACTTCAAATAAAAAAAACTCAAAACTAGAAAGTTATAGATCTCGTCGAGATCTATAGTTTTCATATAAAAATTATTTTTATTTAATTCCGAAAAAATATGATTTGATATGATTAATATATCTTAGAAAAATCATATTTTTTTGCAGAATTAAATGAAAATAATTTTTATATGAAAATTATAGATCTCGACAAGATCTACAACTTTCTAGTTTTGAGTTTTTTTATTTGAAGTCATTAAGATGCTAAAAAAATTAATAACATATTTAGACTTAAGGGTATTTTTATCTTTTCACACTTGTAGTTTGACGACGTTAGTGCCTAAACTGATGGAAGTGGCATGAAGGACACGAAAAAATTAGAGTAGTAACACTGAAGATCGCTGAACTTTTTCAGAAGCACAGGACATTGCGATCTTTTAAAATAACACACAAGAAATTCCCTCTTTCTTTTTTTTCCTGAAAGGGTATTTTAGTCCCTTTCTTTTTATTTCTGAAAGGGTATTTTAGTCTTTACGATGCCTAACGGTGATCGCTCACGGAACGAGCTGAGGACGTGGAAAGATTTTCAGTTTCGATATTAAATAGGAAAGAAGCATTATTTTTAGGATCAAATAGGAAATTTTCTCAACACTTTAGACACCATGTCACTCAGGGATGAAAACGTGGATAATATCATCAATTTTTTATTTTCTGACTATTTCGTTAGTTCCAATTTTATACTCGCGACTGCGCCAAGGCACAATGCTCACTCTTGAAAGCCTATCTACGGTTTATAACTCACCTTGGTAGCCAACATTGGTTCTCTCAGCGAGGTGGGACTAACCTGCGTTGGCTGTTTGTTGTGGTTGCGTTGCTGTGGACTGTGATTTACTAGACTGGTAGTTGTCTTAGGCTCTCTGCCGGCCTGGGCATACATGCACGTGGGCTATAGCCCACAAGCTATTTTACAGGTTGCACAACTCGTTATTTCCAGAATTCCGCACAGGAGTACCTACGCAGCTACACCTAGGAGCATTAAGGTCATCAATTATTATTTTTTTACTTTTTTCTTTATAGGTTTTTACTTTTAATTTCTAAAACAACTAAATAATAAATATTGTTTCTTTTCTATGGGTATATATACCAAGTGAAAGTAAAATATGTACCAAGAAGGGTGAGCAAGGGTATTTTAAACTGATATGATCCGGGTTTAAAAAACCCATGCCCACAAACCCGTTGGGTCTATCTTTTTGCCCATTAGAGGAATTGACCCATACCCTTGCCCTAATAGGGTAAAATCCCATCGGGTTTCGGGTACCCGTTGCCATCTTGATTAGGGATCTCTGGTCCGCTCGTGGGAAGAAATTGAATCAAACAATCACTAGTATATGAATTAGGATTATAGTGTCTAGTCATACAAAGAATCAACGATTTGGTAACATAATCAAATAATAACACGGAACCAATGCATTCGGTAAAAGTAGGCATCTCACAACCATCATTGCATTGTCTTCTTCCAGCATGGACTTCTAGCATCACGGAGGAAGATTATGTTGCAGATCAGAAATGAGCCTTGAAGCGTGTAAACGACAAATCCTTCATCGATACTAGTCTTTTCACATTAGCTGAAAACCTGGTGGAAACTTTTACCCTCTTTATTAGGCTTTGTTTGGCTGCACACAAATCTACAACTAAATTCACCTTAATCCCTCCCAAACCATGTGAATTGGGGTGTATTTGTGAGCAGCCAAACAAGCCCTTAAGAAATCCAGACCTAACTCATTTCCAATATACACAAAGCAAAACAGATTCTACCAGTCTCATCTCACTTCACGGCACAACCAAATATTAGATTAAACAGAGCTACATGAAAAAAGGGGGATTGGCAACAAGAAACAAACCTAAAAAAACAAAATAGATGATGTCAATGGCTAACAGTTCCTCATTCACAATAAAATTACAGGTGTATAGAACATTTGCAGAGAAGACATATCAAGCATGACAAACAATATGGTCGGGATTCTTCTATTCCACACACCGCTATGAAGTCTGAACAACACCGTAACACCAAGCTACACAAGCTGAGGTATCCCGTTCAAGAAAACCATTATCTTGTTGGACCTCATGAAGGATTGTTCATGAAAACCATTATCTCGTAGGCCTTCATGAAGGATTCTTCACATTATAGTGCATCGACTCCTTTCTTCAGCCTGTGGCGTGCCGTTCTGCTGGTACCTGCTTGGGTCTGAAGGGTTGTACGTGAACTGGCTCGTGTCCAGACCATACTGCATTAGGTGCAAATATAACTGTCGTCAAGAGAGGAGAACAAAGCATATCATAATCATAATGCTGAAACAATCCATCAAGTAATGTACCTTCTCTCGCATCCTTTGGCTCCAGGCATCATTTCTACTTGCACGCTGATCGAGTGTTGGGACAGGAACACCAGTGGCAGGCACATTTTGGGCATGGATCAATGGCTGCCGCATGGTAGGGCTTCGGCCAATTGCAATAATTTCATCATCACTGTCATACTCAGCAGGTTTGTTCATTGCCCTGACAACCAGAGCTAACAGAAAGAGCACTCCCTGTTGCAAATCAGTCGGCATTTGTTTTAGTTTTGGTGTGACTACCCACATACAGCCTATACTTGACAAGCGGCAGCTAAAAGAAAAGACAAAATCCTTTCTAAGGCAATACAGAATTAAGGTGTCAATAGTTTCTGGGCCAGACCATTAATTATCATGCTAAGTTTTAAATTACCTATAATTTGTTCATTATCAGCTGATTACAACAAACATAACAGCAGAATAAATCTGCATTGGACAAACATCTATGCATCTCAAGACAGAAAGCCGAAGCCTCCATACTCTACTAACAGGTTAAACAAAACATACAGTGCAGGGTGACGAGAAATTAGAAAGGGGGCCGAGGATGGGATTTAGAGTTGGAAAGCATTTGCATGAATATTAGGACAATTTATGGAGTAGAAGTTGAATAAGCAAATACAAGCATTGGAAAAATAAGGATCAGATGAGCATCCTTTGAGTTGAGTTAAGATCAAAGGATGTAAGATTAGTCTCATCTCCTACCTCAAAAACAACAACACCGAGAGCAACCCATCTTGCAATCTCCCAGTTTTCCTTCAGAAAGTCATACATAACATCAAAGTTATGTGTCTTGTCCACTGGAATTACCTGCAAAAGAAGTCTATGGATAACTACAGCTACTCAAGGAAATGATAAGACAAGTTACATTGTAGTAGTTTAGTTCCCGAGACAAGCACCAAACAGAATACTCACATCTTTCCAGCTTTGGTCAAAGAAGATGAATGCAGCAGCTCCAGCTTCAGCAAGGATCAACAATATGACCAAGAAAGCATACTTTTTTAGAAGTCAAAGGAAACAAGCATGAATTAATACTGTGATCTTATATCATTATAAAATGTCAAATAACTGCCTTCGACGAAATAAGGCTGCAGAAATAGTTAAAATCTTATTGCCTCTGCTACTGCTGTTCTATAAGATTGGTGTTTCAGAGTAGTACAGAAGTAAAGTTTGTTCGTTTAGCAGGTTCAGCTACTAATAGCCCGTCTGGATTTAATGTTGAGCATAATTCCAAGTACTTTTCAGTGTCTTGTGTATGACAAATGGAATCTTCTTTAGAGAGGACAACAGAATGATGTCTAAGAGGCACATTAAAAAGGATACGAAACACAAACAGCAGGTGTTTCTTGTCCCTGCTCCAATGCAGCCAAACAGAGACACGAGGAAGACGATAGCACCAACACCAATGAACAAATAAATAAACCTGCAGGGAACAGAGGCGATTCCATGTCAAACACAATCGTCTTGGCAGTAAAAAACAAAGAACAAACCCATAATTGCCAAACTAAAGAGTCAATCAAAGGTTCCGGCTGGAAACTTGGAACAATTCCAATCCACATAGAATTTACCCCCTGCCTAACAGGCTCATCAATCTGAGTAACAAATGCTTCATCAGACTGCAATTTGCAACTGCGAGTTTTGGCTATCATAATATCATTGCATATTTCGAACATTCGCCTCTTAATCATCCACTACATGGAAAATTGAAGTAACACTTGTCCTATTCACAATTGCGATTGCCACCCCTACTAAGCAAACCTCGCAGTTCCTCTTAATCCAAAATCCTAATCAGTCGCGAGATCAACATTAATACATCAGAAACAAAAAGGGTCCATGGGCAAGCAAACATCTCACCATGCTTTGGGTAGCTGGTCGAGGAAGCTGTCACCGAGAGCGACAGCTCCCAACAACGGCCGGCCGGAGACGAGCACCTCCGACGTCAATCCCCCGCCGCTGCCGTCCTCGGATATTTTCATCCACTCGACGAGCAGGTAGATCCCGTAGCCGACCATGGCGAGGCCGGCGACGGTGAGGATGAAGTTGAGCAGCCTGAGCAGGCACTCGAAGAAGCCCCGGCACGCCGCCATCTGCCGCCTTCCTCCCCTTCCTCCGCCACCGATCAATCAATCGATCAATATACCAATCTACCAATTCCAAAAAATGCTCCGATTCTCAGGGGAATTCCAACTAATCCCGCCCGAATCGCGCCGAATTTGGCGCGGCGGGTGAGGCCAGGGGAAGAAGGACAGGAGGACGAGTTGATTACCTGGCGATGCTTCGCTTGCTGTTCTTCTTCCGTTTCTAATTCTTTTTTAGGTTTTTGGTCGTGATTGAATAAAATAAAATCCCTTCGGGTGGATTGGGGAAAAGGAGGCGGTGGAGTTGGAGCGGACCGGGGACCCACCAGGTGGCGCGAGGAGAGCCGTCGCCTGAGGCGATGGACGGAGCAGATCGGTTGGGCTGGCTGCGTTAGGAATTTGAGTTGGAGTTTTTTTATCGCATCGGCGGCCATGCTGACGGTGTACGCGGGGACGGTTGCGCTGGCCGGTAGTGCTCGCCATTATCCCCGTGCGCAGAGGATATGCGCTGGCGGTCGGGTGACAGGAAAGGTCCGAACTGCCCCTGGGGGGGTTTGTTCTGTTGAACCAGTCAGGCGCCTGCGCAGTTCCAGATGGGATGGCATCGGGCATATTGAAATGTGTCGCTGTTGTCAGGATAATTAGACCTTGTTTTGATACCTTAACTGTTATTAGCTGGTTTGATCAACTAGTAAGATAGTTGTTAGTTAAAGATCTTATTTGGACCCATTAACTACTAATAGTTAGCTAACTAATACGTAGGCCACAACTAATATTAGCTGCTACGAGCTAGTTTGGTCCAACTAGTAAAACAATTATTAATTTAGTGTTAAGCTAATAATTAGCTGAACTATTAGTTAGACTTTTTTTGGGTTCAAGGAGCTAATTATTAGCAGTTAAGTATTATCCTTTTGGATCCGAACATGGCCAGCTAAAAACTAGCTAGGCTATTAGCCAGACCTATTTAGCTAATTATTAGCTTCGTGGATCAAAAAGGGCTAGTCGCTATACTTTAGGATGGCTGCATGTGTGGCTATATGTTTTATTCTCATCAACCACTAGCGTTGTAACTGCGATAATTGCAATTGATCAGGCTGAGTGTTTTATTATTAGGATTGGTTTGATTGCAATTGATCAAGCTGAGTGTTTTATCAGGAGGATTGGTTTGATGGTGACATGGGGACGCCTTGATTTGGTTTAGTTTTATGTAGTTTGTTAATAAACTCTTAGGGGCCGTTTGGATCCTTTCATTTGGAGGAATTGAAATCTACATAATAAATTAGGCTATTCGGCTTGGAATTTGACATTCCACCACTTTTCAAAGTTCACATATAAGCCTATCTCAAATTCATATGGTGGGAGATGAAAATTGATTCTACAGATCACCATGCTATGTTTCTACTTTGCAACTAATAACACGTTTTTCAACTTGCTCACCTACGATAGAAATGCAACACATAAGTATTTCTCTCGTATAGCCAACAATAATATATAAATATAATACATATACAATCAAATTAGCTTAATTAATATGTGTCTAACATAATTAGTAAAATAAATTCAATTCCAAAGATCCAACGGGGTCTTATGGTTTTTGGGTTTTGCAGTGCAATATAATCTCAGTTCCATCTTTGTGTAGGCATGTTGTGGAACTCTAATAAATAGTATAACTATTTACTATTTTAGTTACAAAAAATTTTGTTTCGGGTTATCTTGTTAGTTGGAGATATAAACGAGATATCATCTAATATTTAGGTAGCTCTACGGGATGTAAATTGACTCTTACTACACATCTAGGTTTTCAAAAGTTGATCTATATAAATTTTTACTAATAATTAATCAAATGCCATGTATGTTTAAAGAATTTAAGTTATATGAACAATTTATATTTCAAATATCATTTAATATGAATTTTTTTTATAACAATGTCTAATTATAATTTAAGACAAATTAGTAGCATATATTAGAAAATCTAAAATTCCAATAGTAGGCCTAAAAACAAATGGATGTTTACGTAATTTTTCACATCCTTAGTTTTTATTACTATTTAAGTGCCCTTATGTTGCTGACTTGCGCGGGCAAAGAAAAATTGACGACACCCTACTATTCAAATAAAAAAAATCACAGCAATGTTTGCGTTCTCAATTTAGACATTTGTTACACATGAAGCCTCACTGAATGCATGCTTTCCATCATACTATAATGTATGACAGTCACCTAGAATATAAAACATACAACCCATCCATGTGAAGCTGATGTCCTCAAGAGTAATGTGTTACAAGTACTAAGTTTTGGTTGTGCCAATTACATCTGCTGGCTTTGCGGCACTTGTTCCAATGAAGGAATGTGTTCTAACATGCCATGTGACATTCATTCAGTGGCTGTTTTGCTTCTAATGCGACCCTAAAAAGTGTTGTGAGTCCTAAATAAATTTCAAATAAAGAATAGGGTAGTAAGGAAATTGAATTAATGGCAAGGGACGTAACATATTAGCTAGCCATTATAGTTAGATGCTGAGGAAGGTATTTTCCCCTAAGAGGAAGACTCTCGGGGAAGACAGGGACCTTCTTGCTTTGTCTTTCCCTTATCTTGTCGTCTATCAGTGGTGCGAAGCTGCTTTGCCTTGGGGAGCGAAAGGTTATACCTTTGTAAGCGAACAACGGTTCTTCTATATAGGCTATTCCTCCTTTACTCTCTTAATTAACGTCGAGCTAAGTGACTACATTGCGAGTTATAGCAGTCCTAGGGAATTTGTTTGGTGTCGGAGTTGTCATATTCCTATTAATGATTGTGACAACTTTTATAGGGTGCGTACCACCTTAGGTCAGATGAGCTTTTGGGGAGCAACAATAATTACAAGCTTAGCTAGCGCCGTACCCAGTAGTAGGAGATACCATAGTGACTTGGCTTTGGGGTGGTTTCTCCGTGGACAATGCCACCTTAAATCGTTTTTTTAGTCTCCATCATTTACTCCCCCTTATTTTAGCAGGCGCCAGTCTTCTTCATCTGGCTGCATTGCATCAATATGGATCAAATAATCCATTGGGTGTACATTCTGAGATGGACAAAATAGCTTCTTACCCTTATTTTTATGTAAAGGATCTTGTAGGTAAGGTGATATACGATATATAATTCAATTCCATATGTAGCAAATAATTTCATCAAACTTGAATTTAAATATTCTTTTCCAAAAAGTGGATCTGAATAAATATTATCTGACCGCTACGCGCCTTGAATTGATAAAATTTGAAAAAGACTTCACTTTGCAGTTTCATGGGATAAACCCAAACATATCCTTCCGGGTGGCCTTGTTAAGCTTGCGATAATCTGTACACATGCACCAACCGGTGACAGTCCTAGTGGGAATCATTTGACCTTTCTCATTTGCTAAAACAGCCATGCCTCCTTTCTTGGGTACAATATGAATTGGACTGACCCACTGACTGTCAGAGATAGGATAAATGATGTAAGTTAGTTGTAAGGGGATATCGATCTGGCAGGGGCGGGCTATATGAAAAGGTTAGGGGCAAGGAAGCAAGAGGGAAGGGAGTCTTTCCATTGAAAGCATGAGTTTAGATATGGACTCTGCAAGCGTCCCGCACCCTCTGAGAAAGAAACTCCTCAACCATCACAAGATAAAGAAGTATGACACTCTGTGTCGGACTCTATTGGTCATAGTTCCTTGCTGTTGCACCCGGTGCTCATTTACGCGCGTGTGAACCACCAGATCATAAGGAAAGATGCCTCTCGGGGCATCTGAGAATGATTCGAGCCGTATGAAGGGACGATTGCCTTTGGGTCCCGAACTCCATATGAGGAAGGAACGTTGTTGTTTGCGAGGTCTCGATCATTTACATGGACCCACTTCTCATTCCATTTGTGGGAATTTTTTTATTTATAAACCCAAGTCTGGCTTGGGCTAGGTAAAGTAGTCAAAGTATCGGCTATTAAGTGGATGGAATTCCCTCCTTCCCCCACACATCAGAACCAAAGTAGGTAAGATATTGCCTTCTATCAAAGGTTCTCTAAATTCTCAGGTGTCAAAAAGATATGTATTATCCAATAAGGCTCAAACTCTATCTTGTGGTAAGCTAGGGAAATTACAAACCAGTAGAGTAGAGTTTGCAAAAGAATAGTTTAGAGAAGGAAAGCCAAGATTTCTTTTATGAGCGCTAGAGGGACGAGTTAGATACCTTTTCTATATGACGAGCGATGTGTATCCTTAAACCTCTGACCATCCATTCTCGTACTAAAAGGTAAGAGTTGAGAAACCATAGTTAGTGGTAGAATGCTTATTGAAAAGAGAGGTTCCACGTAATTCCCTTATAATTCTAAGGCCTTGAACTTGAGGACAGCAACTCTTTTTCAATTGATCAGAAACATAAGTAAGAAAGTAGCTATTCTGAGAGGTACTTTATTATTTCAAGGCATCTTCATTTCATACCTATTAAAGAAATCAATCACGCATCCTAATTGGTGAGCTTATGTCCGCCCTAGTTCCGTAAACTCGTGCAATCCCATCTCCAACTGAGACCACTCGACCGATCTCATCCACTTGAAAATTCATGTAAAAGTTGGTCATTCTACTTTCTAATAGAGTCGTGAATTCCACAGCTCTTGGTGAGAATTCCATACTTTAACAAACAAATACGATGGATGATGGGAGAAATCCACTTTTCAAAAAGCTCGATCTTCAAGGTGCTGGAGGGAAGCATACCTACTACCCCTCCCCTGAGCTTAGTTTAGAGTTGCCTCAGCGTGCTCGAGTAATAACTGGGAAAATCAAGGCACTCTTGAATTAATTAGAAGAACTTTCTCATCAAAGATAATATAAACTATATACAATATTAAGATAATCTTTGAAAGAATCATAATCCATATCACTATGATTAATAGCCATATTTTCTACTTCTAAATTGACACTTTGAACTATGCTTTTATGGTACCAGCTTAATTTATATAAAGACTCATATTTCTGATAAGTAGAATCATCTTCGATGCCCCCCTCTTTGTGCAGCCTAGATTGAAATGCTAGAGGATTATCCACATCATAGTACTCAAAAGGAAAGCGAAAAGGAATCGCTTTTTCATGTACCAGATTTGGTGGCCAGACATCAAGCAAAAATGGACATACAATCAAAGAGTAAGGAGCAGTTATTTGCCAGGTGGATTGATCAGAGCTGCAAGGAGAGACTCGGTTATGGTGCGATAAAGAGCTTGCTTCAATGCTCGGATTCCCCTTACTTTCCAATCTTGGCCAATAGTGAGACCAGCTTGACAAGCTACCTTTCCTCTTGATCTGGGGTGCGAAGATCATTTTTATGACTTCCACTTCTTGATCCCGGCCTGGCACTCTGCGGTGCTGGTTATCGAGTTTATGACACCGCCGACCATCCAAAAAGTAAAAGATGGCGTCGACATTTACTTATTATGCTCTCTTCTAATATGTGAATATCTTTTCTTAAGCTTTGTCATGAGAAGGTGGTGTGCTTTTACCGATTGAAAAGAAGAAAGTGTTCTTGAGTCGTTGAAGCTATGCTTCCAAAAGAGCACAAATATCATCAATATCAACCGGAGGAGGACATGACGCATGCTATTTAGAAGGTTCCCATCATCAATCAAAAAGCTCCAATTACCTTTCCGAATGATCAGAAAAAAGCAATACCTAGACAGAAACTCTTACCTAGCCACATTAGACTTTTCCTATCTCATCTATAGGTTAGTGACCTACTTGACCAACCTGTTTACAAAAGGCATTCCTCATTTTCTACGTACAGGTCAATTCTATCGTACTCCATGCAGCTATGGTTGTTGATCCTACAGAGCCTACCCAAAGGTTCAGACCGGATTGTAGGAAGTGGGTGCACTGAGCAAGTACAAAAAATTTGCGGAGCTTTCAAAGTACCTTGCTTCATGGGAACGAACCATAGCACTCTAAAATGAAATTGTTTCGTTAATGCTATCTTAGAGAAGTAGTGTGGAGAGGAGGCTCTTTCCTAGCTTTGCCCAATCACAAGGACTCGATTCTATGTCCAAACATCACATGCCAGCAGATGTAGTCACCATCATAGGTACTCAAGATAAATACACCCATAGTGACTCAGATGAATATCTCGGCTATGAAAACTTATAGTTCTACCCGTCAATCCTCCAGGACCCAAACAACTCACTTTTCGCCCATGAACCGTTCGTGTCAATGGATTGGTTTGATCAAAAACTTGAGCTAAGGGGTATGTGCCAAAAAAAGGTCTCTTAAGTACTGATTAATAAAATCGAAGTTGAAGTTGGAGTACTAGCCCCAAGGGAAAGAGCTAGGACATTTCTCTGGCATGGTTCATATAGAAAAAGAGATATTCATGTTCCTCTATAAGTAGAAAAAAGTTTGATGGTGTTTTGGGTATACAGAATCTCTTAGAAATGAACAGGGCATTTGATTGCTAAGTGGTGCTTTCATTTCAAGGACCCCACTGTCACAGGTCTTTGGAAGCAAATAATAAGAAAAAATGTATAAAAGAAAAAAAGATGTATTCACAGCCAAGTACTGAAGCCCTATCTTGATATAGAATAGAAGTGAGTTCACACTAGCCAATAGAAGAAGCCCTATGATGAGCCTAGCCCTGCTATCAATCACTTCGGTAAAGGGATCGAAAGATTATGGTCTGAAATAGAGATTTGAGGGTCCTTCGTGTGAGTACATGATGAAGAGCAAGGAATAAATGTGCATTCATTTTTCTTTCTGCTAGTAGTTCCTGCTAATAGTGATTAGTGAGTGCCCCCATACATAGCCAATGCCCGCCCATGTTCATAGTTGCAATCAAAGTTTGATCGCCATTTTGATTAGCACAATGGCATTCATTGGATTTTGCATATGTTGGTGTGATGACTTCTTGCCTCTGAAAGCTCTAGTTCCTCAAAACAAAGGAAGAATCTCATCTCAAAATCAGAACAGATCCTCATTTTCTACTTGCGGTCGGGCGCAGGTGCTAGATCCTCAAAGTAAAGTATCAATCAGCCTAAGTGTACCAACCATGTGGTACGACGGGCACTCAAAGACCTAGCGAATGAGGGCCCATCCCACCCAAGAGCACTTATGTCATATGGGAACTCTTAGCTGGAAACAATCCTTTATCGATTCAATCCTGCCCCAGGCGTACCACACCTGAGACAACCCTTTCCTCACCCGAGAATTGCATTTCCGCTTTAGCTTCCTTACATCCAACTTTTTTTGGATCTAGGCAAGGATCCTTTCTCCTCATCCTATCATCTAAATGTCAGAAAAATGGATCCTATCATCTGAAAATTCCATAAGATAAAGCCTGCCGGTTGAAAGGTCCTAATGGTTAGAGGAGGGTGAATAGCCTATTAAAAAATTCTACAACAACACTAAGACAAGTGATTAGTCAATAAGATGGCGAAGCAAATTTTGCGCTAGCACTAAACATGGGGTTGCAAGCCACCTACCCAATTCTAATTTCTATGATCTCTAGTATGTCACATAAGAGCTATGTCGCTAAATTACACCTAGGTGAACAAAGCTAGCTAGATAACTACAACTAAAGAGCTACACAAGCTACAAGCACTACACAAGGTGAATACAAAGTAATGAGGGAGAAGGGTAGAAGTGATATACCACCGTGGCAAGTGATCGATCAATGAATATCAATGAATACCGAGGAGACAATCAAGACGCAATGATTTTTCTTCCGAGGTTCACTTGCTTGCCGGCAAGCTAGTCCCCGTTGTGGCGATTCGCTCACTTGGAGGTTCACACACTAATGGGCATCACACTCCTAACCTGCAACCGGGTGCCACACAACCAATACAAGATGAGGATCCATAAGCCACATGCAATCCACTAGAGTTGCCTTTGGCGCTCCGCTGGGGAAGGCACAAGAACCCCTCACATTCACAATGATCGGAGCCGAAGACAATCACCCTCCTCCGCTCGACGATCCACCAATCACCAGGCCATCTAGGTGTTAGCAAACACCAAGAGTAACAAGAACTCCACTAGCCCAAATCACCCAACTAGTGCCACAAGATGCTAGAACACTAAGCAATACACTAGAGGCTCTCCAATCTCACTCAAGATGATGAAATCAAGTGTGCAAGTGGGTGGAGTGGTGTGCTCAGCTCTCAAAGGGTGTATGCGGCTGTTAGAAGTGCTAAAAGAGAGTGGCCAAGGCCGGCCACTATCTCTATTTATAAGCCTACAAGCAAATAGAGCCATTACCCTTTAAGTCAGCTTCTGTGGGGTCACCGGACATGTCGGTGTGGCACCAGACATGGGGTGGTTGTGCCCCTCCAATGGTCATCCACTAGTCATTGGGGCATTGGATAGGCAGCGGTGGCACCGCCCCTAGGGTAGTGGTGACCACCTAGCCCCTGCTCGAGAAATCCCCTTGTCTGGATAAAAATGGTGGTGCACCGCCCTCCCTACGACGGTGACCGTAGCGGTGCCTAGCATAGCTTTCCTTGCACTTGGTTGAAAAACGGTGGTGGCACTAGACACACACCGGTGGTGCACCATCATGCGTGAGGCGGTGCACACCGTCAGTGGCGGTGCCCCCGACGGTGCACCGTCGCACCTAGGGCGGTGTACACCATCACTGGCGGTGACAGCCCTAGCTCCAGCCCTTCTCGGCCATGTCCAAGTAGGCACTGCCCTAGGGGTGGCGGTGCCCCCCAGAATGCCTCCCTCTTAGCCTCCTCTGCTGGTCACCACCATAGGGGTGGCGGTGCACCGTTACAAGGGTGGCGGTGTCCTCCTAGCAGCAACACAAGCCTGGCTACATCTCCTTTTCTTCACTTTTTCACCACCTTTGTAAATGTGCTAACACTCCAAGTGTTTCACCATCATGTGCAAGTGTGTTGGCATTTTCACAAATATTTTTTTCAAAGGTTATTCACTTCTCATCGATTGTGCACTAGGCCTAAAATGCAATGCAAGTATTTCAACACCTAGTGGCACTAGATGATCGAGTTGTCCGATAAGAACTCTCCTCTTAATAGTATGACCATCTATCCTAAATGTGATCACACTCTCTATAGTGTCTCGATCACCGAAAACAAAATGGCCCTATGGATATCACCTTTGCCTTGAACCCATTTTGTTTTTCTCTTTCTTCTTTTCCAAGTCCGGAGCTTGATTGCCTTCATCACATGTCCACCAACAACACCATGGACTTCATCTTGCTCCACCACTTGGATTGGACCATCCTATCTAGTCACACACTTAGATGTAAGGATTAATCCAAACATGTTTCATTAATTAGGCAAAACCAAACTAGGGCTTTCACCAGTTGTAGTTCTCGATGAATATGGATAGTAGCCTAATTCTCGGCCCGCATTGTCAACTTTTTGTGGATGGCGGTTTTGATTTCTTTTTGTTATTATCTACTTATAACAACCTATACATCCTCTCTTTCGTATACGAGTAGTGAGTAGCTATCTCGCTCTCTCCGCCATCAACAGGAAATCCATTCCGTAGAAGTAAAGTCAACTGATTCTTTCATTCCAGTTGATAATAAATCAGGATGTTGACTTCTTCCTTCATTTTATGATTGTCTTTTATTCCCTTGGCAAGGAAGTTTTGGTCATTGCATTGGCATTCCATGTTTGCAGGTAGCTCTTATTGAGCTGGAGAATGCTACTTCATTTTTGTATATTAATACACTGGTAGGGGCTGATCAGGCAAATCCCAAAGCTAACCCCCGAACTGCTGCTAGACTGCTCTTCTGATCTTCTCTCTCTTCTAGGATGCGTCATTCATGATAAGCTTATCCGCTTCCTTTCACCGGTAGTGTGAATCTTCTTGAAAGCGCACAGCATAGTCCTCAGACTAGACACATCTATGGAAAGAAATGATTTCATAGAAAATATTCATTTTTCTACACTCATTAACATTGAGTGTTGTCTGTAATTTACTATATTATATATAGTAGTAGTGATGAGCACTTTTACCAGAAAGAGTTGACTGAGTTAATGGATTCGCTTGTTGGCATTTATGCTACACACTTAGAACTAGAAAGAAAGCTATTGAAGAAGAAGGTGCCATCCATCAAACTGCTTGCTTCATTGAGTAGATAGAGTTTGAAGTAGAGTATGACACATCAGTGGTAGAATCATTCTTGCATATATATTATTTCATCTCAACTATGAGAAGAAACTCTCATGTCTAGTTTTGTAGTAGAGATGGAACTAAGAAAGAACCATCGACTATAACCCCAAAAGAACTAGATTTCGTAAACAACATAGAGGAAGAATGAATGGAAAATCCTGCCGAGGCAATCATATTTGTTTTGGTAGATATGCTCTTCAAGTACTTGAACCCGCTTGGATCACCGCAAGATAGATAGAAGCAGGACGAAGAGCAATGACACGATATGCACGTCATGGTGGAAAAAGACAACGAAAACCCTAGTGTTTACTCAACAGACACATGGAAGAGATCTTAGGGAGAGCTTGTGCGGTGCAACATCTTGTATATCAGGATAACATGGTGATCCATAGTAAGAAGATAGTATGTAACTAGAGGGCAAGAGTTGTAAGTCAATAGGGGGTAGTAGAATGCTCAGGTGGGAAGAATCCAAGCTTCAAGAATAGCATTGCAGTCGCAATGGGGCTCTAGGTGAATATTGTCCACCCGTATGAGCCGGGCTAAATTACCTACCTAGGATTTTTCATATTAACTGTAGCTAGGGAATTGACTAACTCTAATTAATATCTTTGTCTAGCATTTCCAAATTGCCTCAAGACTAAATGCACCAAGAAAAGCCTTTTAAGCCATGCTTGGTAACGCACATGTCCTACTCTACCTGCATCGGGACAAGTGAGAGCCGGTGATGCACGTAATTTTTGAAATGCTCTACTTCACTAAGGACTTCATTTATGGATAACCAATTCATTTCATATGTAGGCGCCGGAATCATTCTTTTGGATGCCATTTTTCTTGCTTATAAAGTGGGGTGGGGTCTCATTTGATGAAAGGGGCCTAATCCTTGTGTTCGTTCATGGTGCTCATGATATCCTTCTCCCTATCTAGAACAAATGAGCCTTGAGAAGACTCTAAGTTGGCTTCCTTATCCATTTATGCTACTTTTTTTTGCAAAGGGAAGGAGGTTATATTAAAACTCAGCATAGTACACCCCAAATTACATATGAAAAAATCTAAAATAAAAATACATAATATTCTATCAAGATTCTTCAATCATCTTGTCGGTGCAAAAAGTGACCAATAAGTAAATATTTGTAGTTTTGCCATGCGTTGTGATCGAATGTGGCCTAGCATGCTATGACACAGGATTTATACTGGTTTAGGCAATGTGCCCTATGTCCAATTTCAATCGGTCGATGACTTTATTCCTAAGCCAAGGTGCTCGAAGTTTGTTGTGGGGTTACAAACGAGTAGGAATGAGAAGAGGGGTGTTAAAGGCTCAGTTGGACTCTAAATCGAATGGCCGAGAGTGATAGGTGCTCTAACATGCGCTAAGTATTGGACCATATGCTCTATGTAGCTATTGAGTTCTAGGGCTATTGAGCTATTCGAGTCCTCAGGTCGTCGAGTCCTCGAGTCGTCTAGCCTTTTTTTCTTTCGAGAGAGAGCTCATCCCCTTTTATAGTTGAAGGGGATGGCCTTACAAGTTAGAGAAAGAGAGAGAGAGAGAGAGTGTGTGTATACATGTGTGACCTAGTCTTATTGCCCACGCTATCGGGTACGAGATGGTTATCGGCGCCCACAATACTGTTTATGTTCAGACGCATCTGGTAGGCTCTATCGTGTTCGTCTAGTATGGCAAAAGTTAGCGCCTATAGTACTGTTTGTGCTCTAACACGTCTAGAAGGTTGTATAATGCCCATCTAGCATGTCCTGATGACACATCCTATAGGTGCACAGGGCATGGCATGGTATGGTCCTTGGTATTACGGTTGACTTAAGCGCCTTACCTTATTTGCTTCGCCTGATCCTCGGGCCCTCACTGAGCGGGTGTCCCCAGTCGATCGTTCCTAGTTAGTCCCGACCGTGTCAGTCGGAAAAGAGCAGTGAGCTGAGGTCTGGCGTATCCTCGGTCAAAGAAGGAGGTTAGAGCCAGACTATGGTCCCACCTTGGCCAGGCCTTCTGGTCGAGGTCCAGATCGTTGTCCCAGCCTATGATTATGTATCTGGGCCAGCCCAGGCGTGCATTGTCGCTACGCCGCCTGCTAGGCTGGGTTTTGTAGGGAAGCGGGTCCATTGGGGACCCTAGGTTTATGAACTCGACAGGAGCCCTCGAGACCCTTTGGGACTTCTATGAAGTCGTGAAGGGGCTATTTACATTAGTTTCATGAGCACACCTGGTGGGTGTAAGGTTGTGGGTCACCATCGGACAAGACAGAGCATGAACTTGAGGCATCGGGTGAGACAGAGCCTGTGGCGCTGTCAGCCGAGGGGTGGGTGAGACGAAGCATGAACCCGAGGCATCAAGCGTGGCCAAAGGGGGTGGGCGTGACCAAAGGGGTTAGGTGAGACAGAGCGTGAACCCAAGGGTCAGGCATGGCCAAAGGGGTCAGGCGAGATAGAGCGTGAACCCAAGGGTCAGGCGTGGTAGAAGGGGTCGTGCGAGATGGAGCGTGAACCCAAGGGTTAGGCACGGTCGAGGGGTTGAGCAAGATGGAGGTGAGCATAACCTCCAAGCCTGCAGCTGGCTGGAGAGTTGGTCGGAGGTTGAGCACCTTGGTACTCTTTTCTAGGGCTATGGACTCTTGTGTTCCTTTTGGTCAGGGTGTTCGCCCATGTCAGTTCTGACCATGACCTGTGCGGTCGGTCAGGTTCCTAAGTAGGGACCTAACAACTCAAGCCCCCATGCCCCATTAGGCTCAGTAGGGGTCGGCCAAGTTTTATGCTCACCCCATCCATGGTTTCCACAACCGGAGACCCGCCTTTCACTGCTGTTTAGCCAGAACAACGTGAACACCATCGTGCTCCGTGCGCCGCCACATGGCCATGCACACGGTCGAGCTCACTGATGCCACCCCGAGCCCTCACCTACGCCATGTAGCTTCGCTAGGTCACCAGGATGGAGTAACCATCCTTGCCTGAGTGTGCCATAGCCAGAGATGGCCAGCGTACTACCACCGACCTCCGCCGTCTGCCATGGCCTCCATCGAGCTTGCTCCGGTGAGCCACCGAGCCAACTAAGCCTACCATTCGATGCGCGTGGTTGAGGAAAGTACAGTGGTGAAGACGCTACAGCCGGAGACCTCATCGTTAGCGAGTTCTCGCCGGTCAGCGCCATCCTCTGTTTTGTATCATTGACGGGTGGGTCCCTGTTGACCTCGGGCCCCGGCTGTCAGTGTGTATGATATTTAATTTTCTAGATTTATTTCATAGATTTGAATGCATGTTTCAAAAATTTATATCTAAAGCTAGAAGTGTCCAATTTTTGTGAACCAAATTTTTTTAGTTTCATCTTGAAGTGTAGTATTTGATAAAAATATGATATGCACTGTTTCTGGTATTTTTCTAGGAGAATAAATGTAGCTAGATAAATACTTTTTAAATGGTTTCTATCTTGTTAAATGCATAACTTGAGCTCAAAAGGTGATAAAATTGTGATTCTAATTTTGCTGGTCTTGTGTTGACATGCTCTAGCTAGAAAAAATACTAAAATTGAAGTGGTCATAATTTAAATATGGTCTTCATATTTAATCCTAATTAATTGCTAGTTTTTAGTAAAATTAATTAGGGTAAAAATACATAACATATGATCATGCAAATTTTTACACAGTATTCTTATGCTTGGAGGAATGTCAAAAAAATATTAAATCTGTTGTT
Source organism: Miscanthus floridulus (assembly GCF_019320115.1). Lineage (NCBI taxonomy): Eukaryota > Viridiplantae > Streptophyta > Magnoliopsida > Poales > Poaceae > Miscanthus > Miscanthus floridulus. The sequence goes on from NC_089581.1 coordinate 106,429,166, forward strand.
TGACACTTTTCACTATGCTAAACTATTTTTGCTAAAATAAGCCTATGTAACTTGTCATTTTTATAGGGGTAGATGTACTTATCCAAATGGCATGAAATTTATACAGTAGACTATTGAGGTCATTTGTAGGATACTATAATTTTATCAGAATTTATTAAATACTAGAATTATTTATGCTTTAGATCACCTTATTATCTAAGAAAATTAATAAATGGATATAAATAATTTAGTTATATTTAACCATAATATTTTATATGGTGCTTGAGATGCATAGGATCTGTTGATGTTATTAGTTAGGCTTAAAAGCAATGGGTTGTATGGAACTAGTTAATTATTGCTTTATAATTCAACTAGATTACTACATGTATAGTTTCGGTTGAGTGGATAATTTCATAATGATAATGGTCTTTTCTATAAAACTTGTTAATAAAAAAGTTGTAGATAACTTACTTATCTACCTTATGTTAAAAGTTTCATAGTCATAGGCCTTATGGTTTAAGAATTATGGCTATTAGAAGTCCACTGTCAGTAATGCTTGCTCTATGGATAGATTTGAATGATCGAATTGTTTGGCCTAGATAACTACTGAATCATATTAAGTGTACTAAAAGAAAGTTGTAGACAATTTTATAAGGTTTCTAGAATATCTAGAACCATATTATTTTGATGTGTATAACTCTAGTTATGGTTAAAACGATCGGCTGCTATCTTGTAGTCTAGAAAATTATTTACATAAGTGTTTGTTTAGTTATTAGAGAAGAAAATAAGCACCTACTCAGTAAAATAAGATGCAACTTATTATTACTTGATGCAAAGTTGTTGAAAACACTTATGAGGATGCATTCATTACATCATATCATATTATACATGTCATCATATATGCATTCATCATATCTTAATTCATGCTCATACATATAGGATCATCCGAAGAAATAACTCTGTTAGAGTTCAACGAAGAAGAGGAGGAGGATCAGTAGGAGACACCTTAGGCCATAGCTCTAGAAGAAGAGGAGCAGACTCTCAAAGATCTCCATAAGTGCTTGAATCACCGGTCAACCTCTTTCCTCAAAGGCGAGCCTCGGAGTATTCTAAGTCTCCTATGTTTTACAAAATATCACTTGAGTCCTTTATGTTTGATGCATTAGGTTATAAGAGTTGATTGAAAACACTTGATGCATAGAACTACCTTGTCTAGTTACATATACCTTAGACCTTGTGTAGGTCTAGGATCGAACATATGCTTAGCCATGCTTAGACCGGTAGAAGTCTGGTGATTTCCTATCACCTACGAGATATAGGTGGATACCGAAGCATGATTGGCTATATTTGCTATCATGGAAAAGAACCATGGGGTAATGTAAATGGAGGCTAGGTGGAGTCTATGTGTAGGTGGACTCATGTGATTCCGTTTGTGCCGATTAAGGACCGTACCATTGTTGGCACTTCTAACAAGATTGAACGTATGCCTCTCACTTAGCTAGTCGGATAACTCATTTCGATCATGAAGCCAAGTAGCTTAACTCTGGCTGAGCCCCATTTTATAAAAGTGCACACTCTAGATGGTAGTAAGGATGTGCGGGGAGCCAAGCATGAGCCCAAGGGTAGGGTAGTCCTGATCATCCTAGCAGCTGGTTATCCCTGATTGTGTGGCGCTGGTCGAACACGTGAAATGTGTACCTAAGTTATACCAAAGGTGACCTAAGGTGACTATTGATCTGGTCTACCTAGGTTTGTGTTAGGAATAAATTCCTAGCTAGTTGAAATCGATTTGAATCACCGTCTCTCCTAGACAATGAGAAACTTAGCTAGCTCCAACATCGTAGTAACTATGATATGGAATATGACGGTTTAGATGAACATGGAATTACTACACCGGTTATGGTTACTATTGTATGCTACTAAATGACAAACCACATGTTTGACACAAGTTAGTTGCTAATCTAGAGATGAATAGCTTTGATGAATTTGATGACCGAATTATAATTATACAACTGAGTTAGTCGCTTTTTATGCAAAATGTTATCAAGCTAGCTCCACTTTTAAAGCCTTGCATAATTCTTGGAGTCACTTTATTTTTGGTTTACGACGAGTAAGTCTAGCTGAGTACCTTCTCGTACTCAGGGTTTTATTCCCATTGTTATAGATGGTATAATTTATCATAGCTATTGCAAGAACTGCTTTTGTCCCACTATGGATGAGGTGTGAGCCCTGGGTAGGCATCTCTTATTAATCCTTCTTATATGCTTTTGTGGGAGTGTGATCACGAACTGGCACTATGTATTTGAACTATGATGGTAGATTTTAGTTTCAAACTTTAATTTGCTTCTGCTACTATTTACTAAACTTGGTTTGTAATAATCTTAAGTCGTACTCTGATGAATGAACTATATTCGTGAACCTTATGTAACATGTGACATGTATGTTGAATCATGTACGATCTTGGTTGTATATTGATGGTTAATCGAGACCCATCGTAGTACTCGACGGACTACTAGGTTTATATGGGATCAAGTATAACAGTGTGACCACTTGCATGCTACCATTGTACTTGTGCTCTTATAAATTGGTTGGTTCTGCTACAATCCTCGTCCGGTCGGCTTGTTGTTAGCTGGTCGGGGCTTCAGGGTTTTGCTGTTTTTGTCTGGGTATGTATTCATGCTCCCTTTGGTTTCTCATAGTTGTGTTTTTGAGTGTGACTAACCTGCGCTTGTTTGATAGTGGCCAGGGGCTGGCACGACTAGGGATCTCCACACCTCCCATGTGAGAAGAGTGGAGACCCAGCCTGCAGCGGGTCATGATGAGCGGGGGAAGCAAGTTGGCGACGATGCGACCTTCCTTAATGGGGGTTGCATCTTCCCGGCCGGTTGTGAGTACTATAAGGAAAATGGACCCTAGGCCCATTTACTTTGGATTTTAGTGTTTGATGACCAACACAACCAAATTGGACTAATGAATTTGCAAGTGATTGTTTTGTAGTTCAACAGGGTGCAAGATGTGACTTGGACGAAGGCGACATGATGATCCGATGATCAACACCATAAGCAAGACCTTAGAAACACAAGAGAAGACCCAAGATATCAAGCAAAGTCCAAGCACAAAAATAGGAACCAAGCTGGACGCAAGATCGTGAAGAAATGAGGTCATAGAGGTGACCGAACGTTGGCGGAAAGCGACTGGATGCTCCAATCAAGAGGCTTGGCAACAGCAGGCACAACCGGATGCTAGCGACAAATCGATCAGACATAGGACTGCAGCGTCTAATCAAGTACAGAAAAGTTTTAGAGCGGCAAAAATGCGACTGGATGTGTCCGGTGGCATGTGACTGGATGCTGGCAGCGTCCGATCAGTGAATCACGGCTCCAATAGTCGGGACGACTGGATGCGTCCGATCAGGATGACCTGAGCGTTTGGTCAGTAGCAGAAAAGCGGGATTTTGTCCCCAAGGGCTACTTTCTCAGTGGAGCTTATAAATACAACCCCCAACTGGCCAAATGAGGTGCGTGGAGCTGAGAAAACATATCAAGGGTGTTGATACACCATTTTAGTGATCTCCACTTGCATAGTGCTTAGTGATTTATTAGGTGATTATCGTAGGTGCTTTACAAAGTGCTTAGGTTGATTAGACCACCGCTTATGCGCTTGCTCTAGGTTTAGGCCTAGTGTTTAGTGAGGTTTGCATACCTCTTACCACTCGGTGCTTGCGCGCACCATTGTTGTATATCAGAGGGGCTTGTAGTCTTGCAAGATCACACCAGCCACGGTTGTGGTGTGACTGCCACCGTGTACCGGAGGAAACAAGGCTCGTGGCGTTTCGGCCAGAAGCTTGATAGTGAAGACGGCGGGGAGCATCCAAGAGAGGCTTGCCGGAAGGCACGTCGGAGACCCACTTGCACATGGGGAAGGCCCGAGGCTATCCACGGAGTTACCCAACCGGGAGCTTGGCCCTTGCAAGGGATTCCTTGCGAGGGGCTCCAACAAGGACTAGGGGGAAGCTTGCGTGCTTCTTGATACCTCGGTAAAAATACCAGAGTCATCGATGGGAGTTTGCATATCTCTACCTTGCTCTTTAGCTTCTGCATTTACATTGATTGTATTACTCCTTTTGTAGTAGAGATAGCAACACACTAGCAAAATCGTAGTTGCACATTTAGATAGTTTATCTTTTGCATAGGTTTTGCTAAGGTTAGAAAAAGAGGCCATTGTTTAGAGTTAGAATTTTAAGTTGCCTAATTCATCCCCCCTCCTAGGCGTCATGGTCCCCTACAAGTACAACGGCAATGGCGGTGATAGCGGCAATCCCCATGGTGATGGCAAAGGTTGCTTCGGAGGTGACTCTTGCGGTCCCTCCCCCGATGGTTGCGGAGGAGGAGAGAAGGGAAACTAGGCTCCCTATCTCGCCCAATGGAGGAGCACACGGTTCGCCTGCTTGGTCAGAGCTGGAGGGGTTTAGAGGAGCCATGGCTAGGCTAGAGGTAGAGCAGCCACTGGCGAGCCATGGAATTCTGGCAGTGGACTTCCCCTTTGACGGTGAGAAAGACACCGGGGTGGAGCCACCAGTCGTCCCATAGTCCTAGGAGTTGGTGATGATCCGGTCGTCGCACAATAATGCGATGGCTGGATCTTCTAGTGGGTTGGGGGTGACCCACGAGCTGGTGTGGCCTTGCCTCGATGAGCCAGGAAAGGCCCAGTTCGTCCTTCGTGATGAGGAGGAGGTGAAGCTCTAGCACCTACTCGAGGAGAGAGGATTGTCGATGGAGTCCGATCTCGCCCTTACCAAAGCGAGGCTCAAGGAGGCCTTAGAGAGGGTTGAGCTCATCCATCAGGCCATGACTGTTGACCTACCACATGTTGCAGAGGTGAGTTTTCTACATTCTTGGTGTTGTCTTTGATTCTTTGGCTTTTAAATGGTTGTCTCAGCACACCTACTTCTTGTCTCACAGGACCTAGAGATGATGTCGATCTGTAAGTCCTGATTTCTTTGGGAGGAGCATGGTTGGATGGAGCAAGAAGTAGTGGCATTGCGGTGAGTCGACGAGCTCAGCCACCAGCTGAAGTCCGCCCGTCATGAGTCCCAAGACTAGGTGACTCTGAACCGAATGGCCAAGAGTGACGGGTGCTCTAACATGCGCTAAGTATTGGAGCGTATACTCTGTGTAGCTATCGAGTTCTAGGCTATTAAGCTGTTTGAGTCCTCAAGTCGTGGAGTCCTTGAGTCGTCTAGCCTTTTTTTTCTTCTGAGGGAGAGCTTTTAGGAGAGAGGTTATCCCCTTTTATAGTTGAAGGGAATAGCCTTACAAGTCAGAGAAAGAGAGAGAGAGAGAGAGAGAGTGTGTGTGTGTATACGTGTGCGACATAGTCTTGTTGCCCACGCTGTCGGGTACAAGACGGTTATCGGAGCCCATAATACTGTTTATGTTCAGACGCATCTAGCAGGCTCTACCGTGTTTGCCTGGTACGATAAACGTCAGCGCCTATAATACTGTTTGTTCTCTAACGTGTCTGGAAGGTTGTATAGTGCTCGTCTGGCATGGCTTGGTGGCACCGTCCTACAGGTGCGTAGGGCATGGTAGGGTACGGTCCTCGGTATTATGGTTGACTTGAGCGCCTTACCTTATATGCTCCGCCTGATCCTCGGGCCCTCACCAAGCGGGCGTCCCCGGTCGGTCGTTCCCAGTCTGTCCTGACCATGTCAATCGGAAAAGAGCAGCGAGCAGATGTCTGGCGTATCCTCGGTCGGAGAAGGAGGTCGGAGCCAGACTATGGTCCCACCTTGGCCAGGCCTTCCAGTCGAGGTCCGGATCATTGTCCTGGCCTGTCATTATGTATTTGTGCAGCCCAGGCGCGTGTTGTCACTGCGTCGCCTGCTGGGCCGGGTTTTGTAGGGAAGCGGGTCCATTAGGGACCCTGGGTTTATGAACCCGATAGGTCTTCTTCCCCAATGACTTCCCTCAAACGCCAGAGCCAAAATGCAATCCTTATGCCATATCCAATGACCAACCCCAAACATTAGACATGCTGCAAGATCTAACACTTTGGAACTAGTCCAAAGCGTATCTGAATCGATGAAAGAATATTGACAGTTGCATCGTCGGATACAACATATGATGCAGAATCATCACCTGCAAACCTTGATCATTTCGCGACCATCAATAATGAGATCGATGACCCGGAGTAGCTGGCCTCGTTGGGAGCATCCAGAAGCACCCCTCCCCTTGTAGATAAAGGCCACCAATTGACCGCCCACCGATGAAATGAAAGCCTGCAACGACGATCTTGGCAATCACCGAAGTCATAGCAGTAATCACGATCCCGACCGAAAATCATCTGATTTTGCTGTAAGATTTATTTGTACTAAACCCTAAGCAACTAGGTATAAAGCTGCGAGAAAAAAGGATGGATCCCCTCCCCTTCTTGTCCCCGGTAAACGCACCAGAGAGGAAGAAGGAGAGTAGCCCTAGGCACGGCGGCGGCGAGGAGCAGGAGATGCGACATGCGGCGGCTTGCATAGAACCTAGGCTATTTTTCTTTCTTTCTTTAAGATGAAAATTCTAATCTTTTCCATTTATGCTACTTTTGGGCTGCTTAATATCGATCAAAGGAATCGAAGCTACCCTACAAAATCCAAGCAATCATCAACATGAAACAACCAAAAACCAGCAATCATCACATGACACTTAACTGTGCTAAATAGCTTATTGATAGCAAAATTAGCAGAGTGAAAATGACTGTTCTTCCAAGTACTAAAGGCTCTTATCTATTCAAGTGGACGCTCAAACAACAAAAAGAAATTGTGGAACTCAAAAATTACTTGACAAGGATTGGCTACTCTAAAAGCAACATTGCTCCTCTACATCGTGGCTTTGCACGCAACAGTCAATATAGTGTTACTCGAGTAAAAAACAGAAATCACTAGAAAAGAAGTACTTACTGTATGTGTTAACTTTGTATTTGAGGCACTCGCTAGGTCCAAGAAATTCTACTCATAATTAGAAAAGATTGCATATGTTGTCACAATGGCTTAACGAAAGATAAAGTAATACTTTCAGGCCCACAGCATCATTGTGCTATCAAACCGTCCCAAGCAATATATTTGCAAGGAAGAAAAAATTTGGGAAGCATGGGATACTATCGGCTGCCGAATTAGTAAAATTTACAATCAAGTTTGGACGCATACCATCAAGTCGCAAGTGTTGGTAGACTTTGTAGTAGACTATATACTATTAGCAAAAACCAATACGAAGACGAACCAAAAGAACCTATCTGGAATATAACATGTGTTAGCACTAGGGAAAGCACCGAGGGTGAGCCTTCGGGATAATCACTTCATAAAAAGCACGTCCAGACCATCGATCTTAGCCCACGAAAAGCCTTTGGGGAGTATATATAATTAGAAACCCTAGCCTCCTTTAGGATGAACACCCCCCTCTCTCCCTCCTCCTTCGTCACCAACTCCGATAACTACATGCACAGGGGCTGCTCTACCCCCTGGCAGTGGCACAAGGACCGGATCCATGGTGGAGGTTCGATCCACCCGCGCACTGCTCTCCTAGTTCTCTTGATGGCAATGTTGTGGATCCGAGCTTGATCACTTCGAGGACGACATATGGACTAGACCAGTGGGCTCGACTGGCTTCCTTTTTGTTTTTCATGATTATCACAACCAGTTTGTATAACGAGCCAGTGGTGACAATAATTTTCGCTGCCGGTTTGAACCGGCGGCGATTATCGACCTCATCATTGCCCACACCATCACAAAAATGATTTAGGAGAGAGCCTCTTTGATTAACAGAGGCAAGAAAATCCAAGGACCGCCTCCAAAAATGATTATGAGGCCTCTAGGTAAACGTCTGCCTCTACTAATCATTTACTGAGGTGGATGTCTTTTAAGATGTCCGTCTCTATAAGTCGATTTTCAGAAGCAAGCATATTAAGATGTTCGTCTTTGAAAATCACTATCAATAGAGGCGGTTGTTCTAAGGGTCTATCTAAAAATTGATTAATAGAGACGGACATCTTAAGAGGTCAATCTCTATAAATAATTACATCAAAAAATAATTCATAACTTTTCATATGAAGTTAGATAAAAGACAAACTTTATATCAAAATTGTAGCTGTCAACATGAATTACAACTTTGTAGTTGGGAAGTTTTTGATTTAAAACTGTTTAAAGTCTCGAATATTCTTTAATTTAATGGATTTTGAAATTTAAAATTTAAAGTTTTCAAACAAGCATGGATATTGGCGTGTCTATACCAAAGTTGTAGTTCTCAATACAATCTACAAATTGTAGTTTTTTTTGAATTGAAGTTGTTTAGAGTCCCAAATATGTATTTTAAGTTCATAAGTTTTTAATTCAAAATTTAGAATTTCTAAATGACCTTGATGTTCACATATTTAATACCAAAGTGTAGTGGCCGACCTAATCTACATGTTTGTTGTTGATAATTTTTTATTTGAATTTTTTAGTGTCTCAAATATTTGTTTTAAATTCATATATTTTGATATTTTTTTGAAATTTTCGCAAAAAAACTCTAACGGAGACACATCCTATACTAAAGTTGTAGTGCTTGATAATATTTAAACTTTATAGGTGAAACTTTTGTCATTTGAGTTCATTTATCAGTAGCCAAAATATTCAACATAAAATTACAAAATATTGATAACAAGGATAACATCCTATATATATTCATAGATGAGTGTGTTGTGCAATGGCAAGGAGGTGTTATTGCTGAGGATTAGGTCATGGATTTGAGTTTTTGAGAAGCAATTTATTTGCTGGTTCTTGGATTTTCTGGAAACGATTAACAGAGGCGAGCATCTTAACATGCCCGCCTCTGTGAATGACATCAACAAAGACGGGTATCTTAAGGTGCTAGCCTCTCAACAGATTTACAGAGTAGGGCATGCCGACCGGCAATTTAAGGTGACCATCGGCTACCGCCCGCCTTTGTAAATCTTCTTCATTGTAGTACTGCCATTTTTCACCAACGAGGGACCAAACTTGCAGTGGTGATGGGATCTCTGGAGCCCGGTGGTGATAAACCTATTATAGTAGTGACAGGATGACGGAGATCTAGGTCATGTGGGATGCAAAAGAGATAAGAAAATATTATAGGCATTGAAGAGAATGCTAGACACAAAAGGAAGTTTTCATGAGATCCAATCTCACAGTAGTTTTCCTCTAAAATTCTTATAAATTCATGCATCCTATAGGAATTCGAAGGATTTTTGGGGCCCTTTGGAATAGGGGAGAAATAAGAAAAAATGTAGGATTTGGATTCCTTAGGATTTGAGTACTGTAACATAGGAAAAGTTCCTAACAATATAGGAAAATTTCTATCCAGTCCGACCTTGTTTTCTTGCTAGCTCACCTAGGATGGAGACATGTGCCTATCTAAAAACCCTGTGCTTTTCTGTAGGCCATCCAAACAACCGTCCTCACTGAATTTCTCTGTTTCTCAATCCTATGTTTAACACTTGCATTCCTATCTCATCCCTATGTTTTTTTTATTTCTGTGTTTTTTCAACCCTGGTTCCAAAGAGAGCCTTCTTATAGGTCTCAATAACATTGGTACCAAAAGGGCAGAAAATTTTCCCATATATGAAATTGGAATCATACAAAATTCCTAGGTTTTTCCATTGTTTCTGGTTGGTGCTACCACTTTACTGTATAGTGCTTCCGTTGTTGTCAATTGTCATTCTTTATCAGCACATGCGGTAAACCAATTTGACCGTGAATTGTACATGAACTAGTATGCACTCCTTCCATTCTAAATTATAAGTCGTTCCAACAATCTTAGAGGGTCAAAGCATCTCAAGTTTAACCAAAATTATAGAGAGAATTATAAAAAATTTTGACATCAAAGAGGTATACTATGAAAATATAATTGATGAAAAATCTAATAATAGTTAGTTGGTATCAATAAATGTTATTATCATATCATATAAATTTGGTCAAACTTGAAATGCTTTGATTCTCCAAGATTTTTGGAACAACTTATAATTTGGGACGGAGAGAGTAGTTTTCAGGTATTTGAGAAGTCTTACGAAAACCTAAAAAAAAAGGGGGACAAATTTAAGAGGAGAAGGCCACGTTCGAAATGGGTCTGAAACATTACACAGACACGAATTTTCATTTACTTACTTGTTATTTATTCGTAAATACGACTCGCCGAATCTTGCCTAATGGCAGACTGCACACTGAACATCCCTTGATTTAGGCACGTAAGTTACTATTCCACCCGTCCATCGTTAGATGGTCCGATCCGATTATTCGCTATCATATCCTAGGGCAACCGAGAGTATAATTCAAGAAGGATACAGCCCCTCGGCTCCATTCCACGTTGCATGCCATTGCCAGGTTAGAAATTTAGGCATTTTCATTATCAGTTTAATTCAGAAAAATAATATCAGCAGGTTTGTGATGGCATATATATACATGTGTATATCTCTAACGAACGCTACAGCATGCAGAGATGACATACAGATAAATACAGTAAAAACGCAGATTACAATAATCAGAAAGATTAGACTGTACCCAGCGGAGGGTCCCATACCGAGGGCATCGGAAGCTCCATTCGCACTAGTCGACATAGTGTGTTGCTCAAAGTCGCGGACCACAGTCGGTGCAGGACGATGTTCGCAGTGCAGTCCCATGAACGGATCACCAGGAAGAAGACTTGCTGTTCCGCAGACAATCATCGGGAAGAAGACGGGTTCCAAGAGCGAGCGATCACCACCAGGAAGAAGGCGTACGTAGATGAGCAGTCGTGTATCGCTCTCTAAAAACCTAATCGTCGCACACCCCGTGCAAGGTTTTCAAGCGGGCGAGGGTTCTGGAGGCACCTGCTCTCCCGCTGCTCCGTGCGCGCAGAGGTACGGGACGGGGAAGGCAGAAGACTGCTGAGATGTGGTTTCTCTCGAGAGCGGTTTTGGAAGATGGAGATCTGGACTGACGGAGGACGCCATGCCACGGCCACGGCCACGGCCACGGCCTTGGCCTCGGCCTCGGCCCGGCCCATGCCCGTGCCCGCGCCCACGCCCATGCCCAGGGCCACGGCCCGGCCCGGACACCTGCGGCGGCGGCGGCGCGCGCGTGTGTGGCACGTCTTTACCCTTTTCTTAACTTCTCAATTTAGATTAATAATTTCCAACCATATAAGCTGAGTTAATGTTCAGTCAAAATCTCGTATGATATTAAACCATACAACACTTAATGTTACATACCATAGAGTTTTATTTGATTTATTAAATATTATATGGGCCAAGCCCATATTATATCCAACAATCCCCATCAAACTCTAGGGTTTGTAACAAAGTAGTCTCAGAACCATATTTCTTTTATATACCAGTGTTTCGATAGAGACTGTTAAGTTGAACATCCATCTAGAGCAATAGTTTCACTCAGTCACAACTGAACAATGGACTAGGCCTTGAAATGCCAGTTTTGTGTGAGGTGAATGTCACTAAAGTCCTTAGCTGATACTTGGCTGCAAAAAACATCCCCTCTATTTGAAGCATATAAGTCATACTTCAGTGTCTTTCATGAGTATTTAGAGATCACCCAAACCTCATAGACTGTGACCAACAGCTTGACTCATATAGGTGTGCTCCTCAAAAGATTTTCTATAGGACAACATCTTTGCTTTAGCAAGCCACTTGAAACACATTAAGGTAAAAACCAACCTGCCTTACAGATAAGAAAGATATGCATCAAAAATAAGTCTTGCTAAGGATCTTTCCTCATAATTTACTACTAGCTTGTTTTACCATTCTACTTCACGGGATCTCTAGTCACATAGAACAGGTTACCACTATAGTAAATTTTAAGTGGGTCTCAAACCCATCTCTCTCGTTGCACTTTCTATCATATTGCGTAATAGACCCTTAGTGAACTGATCTGCCAAATTGTTAGATGTATGAACATAATCCAACGCTATTACTCTGGAGTTTCTCAATTTTCTGATAGATTTCAGTCGTCTCTTAACATGCCTTGTGGACTTCATGTTATCTTTAGAACTGTTAACCTTCGTAATCACAGTCTGGTTATCATAGTTCATAGAAATAGCCGGTATGGGTTTTTCAACAACCGATAAATCTATAAAGAGATCACAAAGCCACTCGGCTTCAGAGCCAGTGGTGTCTAATGATGTGAGTTCTGCTTCCATTGTAGACTTTGTTAAGATAGTCTGCTTGCAAGACTTCTAGAAAACAGCGCCACCTCCAAGCAAAAACACATATCTAATTGTGGCATAAAGCTCATCAGCATCAGAGATCCAATTGGCATCGCAATAGCCTTCCAACACATTTGAATGTCCAGTATAATGAATACTGTAGCTCATGGTGCCTTTTAGATAGCGCAACACTCTCTCAAGAGCGTGCTAGTGATCATCTCCCGGGTTTGACACAAACCGGCTCAGCTTGCACACAATAAAAGAGATGTCAGGCCTTGTTGCACTAGCAAGATACATGAGCGAACTAATGATCTAGAAATATCTCAACTAATCCCTTGCTATTCTTCGATTTTTTTTTTCAATAGCACACTAGGGTCATAAGGTGTTAGAGCAGGTGCACAATCACTAAACCCAAAACGACTCAGCACCTTTTCCACATAGTGGGATTGTAATAGAGTTACCCCACCATCACCTTTTCTCAGAAGCTTGATATTAAGAATAACATCAGCCTCTCCCAAATCTTTCATCTCAAAATTATTAGTTAAAAATTCCTTCACCTCTGCGATCACTTTGAGGCTGGATCCAAAGCTCAGTATGTCATCAACATATAAACACAAAATGACTCCTACACCCTTACCATACCGATAGTACACATATTTGTCAGCTTCATTCACAACAAAGCCAACAGATGTTAAAGTTCTGTCGAACTTCTCATGCCACTGCTTAGGAGCTTGTTTCAGGCCATATAATGACTTTAATAATTTACACACCTTGCCTTCTTGACCATTTGCTACAAACCCATTCGACTGATCCATATAGATCTCCTTCTCCAACTCTCCGTTTAGGAAAGCTGTCTTAACATCCATTTGATGAACGATAAGACTATAAGAGGCTGCTAGGGAAAGCAAATCTCGAATTGTGGTCAATCGGGCAACTGGTGAATAAGTATCAAAGAAATCATCAGCTTCCTTTTGAGTATAACTCTTGGCCACAAGCCTTGCCTTGTACCTCTTGATAGTACTATCAGGCCTAAACTTTTTCTTGAACACCCATTTGCACCTTATAGGCTTGCACCCATAGAGACAATCAATAATTTCCCAAGTTCTATTAAACATAACATAATCCATCTCACTCTATACTGCTTCCTTCCATAAGTCAGCATCAGGAGAGGAATATGCCTTTTCAATGGTCGTTGGTGTGTCATCCACAAGGTACATAATATAGTCATCACCAAAAGACTTTGCAGTCCTCTGTCTCTTACGTTTTCTTGTGATTATAGTGTCATCATCCTTAGGATTTTGCATATAGGGTTCCTCAGTTTGTTCTATCGGAATAAAATTTTCATGCTCATAGAGAATTATAAATTCATGACTAGTCGTGCTAGGTGTATTTTTTATGGGAAACTCATTCTTAAAAAATATAGCATCTCTAGATTTCATGATTGTATCAACAGCCATCTCAGAAACACTAGAATTTATAATTAAAAATCTATAACCCACGCTGTCAATAACATAACCAAGAAAGACACAATCAACAGTCTTTGGTCTAAGTTTTCGCTTTTTGTTTATTGGCACATTCACCTTTGCCAAACAACCCTAAGTTCGTAGGTAAGAGAGATTTAATCTCTTCTTCTTCCATTCCTTGAATGGTGTAATTTCTTTGTTCTTTGTGGGCACTCTATTCAGGACATGACATGCTATTTAATATAGCCTCACCCCACCATTCCTTAGATAGCCCCACAGTCTCTAATATGGCATTAACCAAATCAGTTAGAGAGCGGTTCTTTCTCTCTGTAATCCCATTGGACTGTGGTGAGTATGGTGGCGTCCTCTCATGAATAACTCCATGCACCACGCAAAACTTAGAGAATTCTTTTGAGAAATATTCTCCCCCGCGATCGGACCACAAACGCTTGATTTTCTTCTCAAGTTGATTTTCTACCTCAGCTTTACAGACTTTAAAATAATGCAACACTTCATCTTTAGTTTTCAATAAATACACGTAGCAAAATCTAGTATAATCATCTATAAATGTCATGAAGTATCATCTACTGCCTTTAGTCAATTCGCCATTCATTTCACATAAATCAGAATGAACGAGTTCTAATGGTGCCAAGTTCCTCGCCTCAGTAGTCTTGTGAGGTTTGCGCGGTTGCTTCAATTGCACACACATCTGGCACTTAGAATCTTTGACTAAGTTAAATTTTAAGATTAAATTCAGATTTACAAGTCGTGTGAGACAGTCAAAATTAATGTGACAAAGTCGTGAATGCCATATATTTGACTCATCCGAAACATTAACATTGTTCACCACTTTATTACACACATCATCAAGCAAAGATAAGCGGAACAAGCCTCTGCAATCATAACCTTTTTCAACAAATGTTCCATGTCTCGACACAACACATTTATTAGACTCAAGCATAATTTTAAAGCCATCGCGACACTTTTGAGAAGCGCTAACAAGATTCTTCTTGATGGAGGGGACATGTTACACGTTCTTTAATAACACCGTCTTTTCTGAAGTAAACTTTAGAACGACCGTACCAGCAACAAGAACACGCGCAAGCAAAATGTTTTCCATTAGCAAGGCTCCAATCCTATCGGCCTGATAGGAAGTAAATAAAAAAATATCAGCACACACAGGGATATTAGCACCGCTGTCCATCCACCACTTAGGTGAAAGATAAACTGAAAGAACAAAAGGTAAAGAATTACCATACCCAGATGTTCCTACTCTAGTCTCGCTAATCACCACGTTTGCTGATTTTTTTTCTTGCTTATATTTGCGGTCTGGGCATGCACTAGCACAATGCTCATCACTCCCGCAAATAAAGCAACCTCCACCTTTCTTGTTATTTTTCTTCTTGAACTGTTCAGTTTGCTTAGGCTTTGCAATGTTGTTCTCTTACATGTTCTTCTTCTTTTTATTATGAGATACAAATGAGTTTTTTTTTCTGCACTATATTGGCAGCGGAAGACTCAACTCTTTTTTCACGGTTGTCTTTTGCTCTCGCCCTCTCCTCAACATTAATAGATCCAATAAGCTCAGCTACGCTAAACTCTTGTCTCTTGTGTTTTAGAGAGGTAGCAAAGTCCCTCAAAAAAGGTGGCAGCTTAACGATTATATCGCCGGCCATAAACTTGTCGGGCAACAAATATGGGAAATGTTCTAGTTCCTTTGCTAGTGCCTGTATCTCATGAGCCTGTTCGACCACAGAACAATTTTCAACCATTTTGTAGTTATACAACTGCTCCATAAGGTACAGCTCACTGCCAGCATCAGAAACTCCAAACTTTGCCTCAAGAGCATCCCATAACTCTTTGCCTGATGTGCAAGATATGTATTTTTTCTCATACTTGGAATAAAGTGCACTGATCACGACGCATCGAAACAGGTTATCGGTAGCCAAGAACTTTTTCTCCTCCTCAGGAGTAAACTGTTCAGGCTTCCCCTGTGCGGCATGATATCCGTTCATCGCAGTCAACCACAATACCATCTTGGCACGCCATATCATGAAATTCTTGCCATCAAAATTATTTGGCTTCAAAGCAGCAGCAAAACCACTGACAGAAAACTGCCTAACATTATGTTTTTGTATTATTAGAAATTTAGACATTTTCATTATCAGTTTAATCCAAAAAAATAACATCAGCAGGTTCGTGATGGCATATATGTGCATGTGTATATCTCTAACGAACGCTATAGCATACAGAGATAACATACAGATAAATATAGTAAAAGCGCAGATTACAGTAATCAGAAAGATTAGACTGTACCCAGCAGAGGGTCCCATGCCGAGGGCATCGGAGGCTCCATTCGCACTAGTCGATATAGTGCGTTGATCGAAGTCGTGGACCACAGTCGGTGCAGGACGATATTCGTAGTGTAGTCCCACGAACGGATCACCAGGAAGAAGACGTCTTGCTGTTCCGCAGACAATCACCGAAAAGAAGATGGGTTCCAAGAGCGAGCGATCACCACCAGGAAGAAGGCGTACGTAGATGAGCAGTCGCGGATCGCTCCCCAAAAATCTAATTGCCACACATCCCGTGCAAGGTTCTCAAGCGGGCGAAGGTTCCGAAGGCACCTACTCTCCCGCTACTCCGTGCGCGTAGAGGTACGAGACGGGGAAGCCAGAAGGCTACTGAGATGTGGTTTCTCTCGGGAGCGGTTTCGGAAGACGGAGATCTAGACTGACGGAGGACTACGGATATATGGCTGTGATGGGAAGGGAGAGAGGTTGCGGAGAATCCCAGGAGACGGAGAAACGAAAGCGGAAAGGACGGTAACCGACGCATTTAGTTCACCTCCACCATCGAAGGAAATAACTCCCATGATTATGTGGATTAAGTGGCAAAAGACTGGCCACGCCCGCCCGCTCGCCGCCCTCGGTCCGCGCCCATGGCCCGGCCGGCGGCGGCGTGCGTGCGCGTGTGGCACGTCTTTATCCTTTTCTCAGCTTCTCAATTTAGATGAATAATTTTTAACCATATAAGCTGAGTCAACGTTCAGTCAAAATCCCGTATGGTTTTAAATCATACAACGCTTAATATTACATGTCATAAAGTTTTATTTGATTTATTAAATATTATATGGGCCAAGCCCATATTATATCCAACATGCCATCATCCATTAGGTAGGCGGTAGCCAGTATATGGAGCTGGTCGGAACAAACTTTCACAAGATATAGGCTCATGGCGTTGCTGTTCCATGTGTCTGTGGCTGTGGGCACTCGTCGCAGCACTGGTAGCCTTCTCTGCATCGCCGGGTGTATGGTGTGTTAG
Source organism: Miscanthus floridulus (assembly GCF_019320115.1). Taxonomy (NCBI): domain Eukaryota; kingdom Viridiplantae; phylum Streptophyta; class Magnoliopsida; order Poales; family Poaceae; genus Miscanthus; species Miscanthus floridulus. The sequence goes on from NC_089581.1 coordinate 106,446,126, forward strand.
GATCCCGGGTGTATGGTCTGTTAGGATCCAAAACGCCTGGTTTCAGCGGTTTCGTAACCCACCGACGACTCTGCTAGCGTCCTTCCTGTACGAACACGCCTCACGCACGGTTAAATTGTTTACGACGGCAAAGATGAGACGGAAGCACATGTGACTGTAACCTACCGGCGGCCTCTGCAGGGACCGCGTGCATGGCCGAGATGACAAGAAAGGCCACCAGGAACACCATGCACACAACCTGCCGCTGCCGCTGCTTCGCCATCACGCCGATCTCTTCTCCAGCTGATTGAAGATGAATCTCCTCGATCGGGTGTGCGCTGCGGGATGTACAAGGCAGCAAGGTTCTTTGAGCACCATTATATAGAGGTGCCTGCAGTCAGAAGCACCCCTAAGGTTGCAGGTTTTTTACTTATACACCCTCTCTAATTATTAAGTTGATCCAGGCGTTTAAGTGAATTTAGTCATCTTTTTCTTTAGTACAAAACATACACATGTTTGAGTACTTGAATGTTACAAAGTACTTTTTCCACCTAAAACCCTAAACCCTACGTTAGTACCCTAAACAGCAGCTAGGAGCTCGATTCTTCTCCGCTTCTTCTCCAGTGAAAATACTTTGTAACGGCTTTTCCATCTAAAACAGGCTAGCCGTTTCTTGTGCTAAAGTAGAAAACTTAAATGTTCCAGTTCCGATCCTTGATCTCCAAAACTCGCTTGGCACTGATTCTCTCAATTCTCAAGAGAAACGAATCTGTTTCAGTCATGGGGAGAGAAGCGCTTGTAGAATATATATATCTGCAAGAAGTTTTGTGCTTTATTATTCTGATTAGGCTTTTTTCAATGAGAAGCTAGCGCAGAAGTAGTTTTAAACAGGACCATAGGGAAACTTTGCATTTAAGGCTACGTGCTTTCATGGAAAAAATTTACTTTCCCTGGGGTGGTATGCACAGTACAAAAGTCAACAATACTATTACCTCTGTCCACAAAAGAATATAATTGTGGGAATTGTGCTAGTCAAGTAAACTCGTGTTTAACGAACTTTGTAGTAAATATTATTAGTATTTTTGTCTGTAAATATTATTAGTATTTTTTTCTATAAGTAATTTTATTATAAAAATATTTTTTATAACTAATATAATGATACTCAATTGCATTCTTTTGGGACGAAGTACCGGTCTGCGAGCCAGGTGCTTCTACTTTAATTTTGAAACTGCCATACTGGTGCTTTTACTTTCTTTTCAACTGTGACAGGTACCTTTTCAATTGTTTTCCTAGCCAGGATATATATAATGCTGTTTTTTGCTGGTCCCATTCTTATCGCTTCGTGGTTACGGGGGCTTGACTGCCTCCAGTGAAATATCTTCCACATCCACTACAGTCACAAGTTTGTTATCAAAAGGAAAAACAAAGAAAAAGACAACTAATTTAAAACAACGGATAATGTCCAAGTTGCGAATGGGGTTGAGTTCCATTAGGAGATCATCTCTCTCGCAGATCTAGTACTTTTGGGAAACAACACCTCAAACAAGGTCCAAGAAAATTTAACATACGTACATATCAGGCAATCTTATACTTTCAGGATAAAAAAGTAACACTACTACATGATTGCCAAGTAATTAAATTGCATCCGGAATATTGGAACTAGGCTCGTTGGTGTAAATTATCCTAACATCTTGTAGTTCGCTCTATCCGATACAACATACAAAATTTATTTCGGTGTGTAGGCCGTCAAAGATCCACCTTTTTTATTTCTGGCGCGAATCATAGAGCAGTCCACCATTTAATTAGTTCTCCTCTGGGTTTCGAGTTGACCCGGTCCTGTCCGTGTTCAGCCCAAACCTGCCCCATGATCCATCTCCCCCCCCCCCCCCCCCCCCCCCCCCCACCTCCGCCGCCCACCACGTTCGTCTCCAACGCCGCGTGAGGACTAAGAGCTTCGATAGAACACAAAGCTAAGAGCGGCGGCGGCCGCTCACCAGCAGCGGTAGTGTCAACGGCGGAGCCATGGAGCTGACCAAGGATCGTTGACCCACAGGATCACCGGCTCAGTTGAGTGAACCACTCATCAGTCTTGCCGAGCACCTACTAGCCGTGCCGACCACGAACAAGCGTTGTCCGTCCCCACGCACTATGGCTAGAGCTTGAAGAAGAAGAGAGAACAGAGCATGCACACATAGTACAAGACACCAACGTTGGCTGAAGCCCTATCTGGGAGATGGCAAATCTGAACTCTCTTTACTGAGTTGCCGTGGTAGTCTATTTATACAACTCTATCCATCTAGTCCTAGTACAGCTGCCCTGCTGCAACAGTGACTAGATAACATACAGGGCTGACTCTACAGCGGCCTCTGCATGTGGCTACAGTGCTGCAGGTGAGCCGTGCGGCGCCTGCACCTGCAGCGCTACAGTATCACAGCAGGGGGCCTTTCGGCGCCGCCTTCCCTTGCTGTGTTCACACGTAGCAGTAGATTATCTGACAATCTTCCCTTAATTCTACTGCTAACCCTTGTACCCTCTCCATGCCGATCATCTCCTTCAGCTCCGTGAGTCGAAGACGTCTGAACGGCTTGGTGATGACGTCTGCGAGTTGCCGACCAGTTTTGATGAACTCGATGACGATCTGCCCTCCATCGACACAGTCCCCGAGGAAGTGGAACTTCACGTCGATGTGTTTGCTCCGGTCGTGCAGAACCGGATTCTTCATGAGGGCGATGGCGGGCTGGTTGTCCACCATTAGTGCTGGTGGGTGAGCTTCCACGCTGGTTAGCTCGCCCAGCAGCCGGCGTAGCCACACAACTTGGCACACCGCTGTGGCCGTCACTATGTACTCTGCTTCGCACGTAGATAGCGCCACCACCTTTTGTTTCAGCGACAACCATGAAATTGGGACCGACTCGAGGAAGACGAGCACGCCAGAGGTGCTCCGTCGCCCGTTAATGTCCCCCGCCATGTCTGCATCGCTGAACACAGTGAGTTGCAGCCTACTCCTGCCGGTTTTTGGGAAGATGATCCCATGATCTACTGTCCCCTTGACGTAGCACAGTAGCTGCTTCACCGTAGCCCAGTGATCCTCTCTAGGATCCTTCATGAAGCGACTGATGTAGCCCACGGCGAACGCAATGTCTGGCCTCATGGACTAGGTAGTGCAGACCACCGACGATGCTCCGGTAGAGTGTCGCATACACCTTCACCGTGGTACTGGCATTCGTCAGCTTCGGCCGCTCCTCCATCGGAGGCACGCATGGCTTGCACTTAGCCATGCCGCTCCTCTCCAATAGCTTGGAGGCATACACGCTCTGACCGAGCATGAGTTCCTCCTTCCCCTATCTCACCTCAATGCCGAGGTAGTAGGAGAGTGCGCTGAGATCACTCATTCAAAAACGAGCAGCCATCTCGTGCTTGAAGCTGTTGATGTCCTCCGTACGCGCGCCGGTGACAATTAAGTCATCCACATACACGCCGACGATGAGCTCCTCCTTCCCCTATTGCCGTAGGTAGAGCGCGTGCTCGGTTGCGCACCGTTGAAACCCAAGCTCACCCAGCATGGCGTCAAGCTTGGTGTAGCATCCGGTTTTAAAGACAAAACCAGATACGCACTATATGTGAGCCCAGAAAGTCAAATCTCACATATAGCCACAAATCAGGGTAATATCAAAAGACAATACCTATTGCATAACGTATTAGTAAAAAAAAATAACCTCAGAGAATAGACAGCGGAAAGTTGACTCCGATCTTCTAGCGAAGACTCCAAATTCACATGGATGACTGACTGGTTGACCATAAGCCTAACTCCTCCAAACCAGCAATCTGGTACCCATCCGGGATTTTTATCCAATGTATAGAAAAGTAAAAACAAACGTAAGTACATGTCGTACTTAACAAATATATCATGGGGTTCATGAGGCTTAAAAGGGCTGACACTGGTTTACTGCGATTAGCTTTAATAGATCATCTTTTTAAGCAGTTGGGTAGCAAAGAATTTATCATTCCCATAAACACATGATTAGGTAAACATGAGTAATGTATAGCATAAACAATTGATCATTAGTACCATTATCCAGTAGTGATCATCTCTATTCCATAAGGGTCCAAGGTCGCTCGTGACCGTGAGCACGGCTGTTATAACAGTTTTACACTCTGCAGAGGTTGTACACGTTCATTGTGAGTCATGATTTACCCTTTCGCCCGAGGTGATCAGCCTCTTGACCCACTACTAAGGAAGGTCGACAGGGTTCACTATGAAGCCTTTCAAAGAATTCGTCTAACATGTTAGGGCCGCCAGGCGTATGTGGCCCATCTCTAGGAGTGGCATGCGTGGGCATCGCAGCACGGTACACACTTCCCAGCAGCAAAGGAAACATACCCCGTGCCTGAAAGGTAACCACTAACAAGCTAGAAAAGATCCTCATACTGAGCTAAAGCCAGAGCCATATGGCCCTCACAGCTGTACTGTAAGTCCCGGATGATCGTTTACAGATAAGTCCTTAGGGAGAGGAATCTAGAGCATTTAGAAAGTAGCTAAACACTCCAGCCCCCTGATTCCATGTTACTAAAAAGTCATGTTTTAATGTTTATTGCATATATCATTAGTCAAGTTACAAGATCATAGTTTTGATTAAGCACTAGCAAAAACTATCCCATACAATAACCCAAAGGTTTCAAGGTACAAGATATCAAATATCTAGGATATCCTTATTGGCAACAAGGTAGACATATGCAATATGAATTAAGTGATTAAATGTGAATAGCTAACAAGGATGGTCCCATGCTATACTTGCCTTATACACCGATCCTTCGGTAAGCTTTATTCTTCGATGTCTTTCTTCTTCTTCTTGGATCACCACATGTATCTCACCGACTGGACAATCGTAGAACACCACACAAACATCTATACACATACATGCATAGCATACAGTTGCATCTATATCAGAATAGTACACCAATCATAGAAAAATTAAGTAAAAGAGATTGATATATGATTCTACGTATCACTACGATCACACAGTCGCAAGAAGCACGCTAATCGAAGCTACGATGAAAAAGATGCATCTACCGAAAGATTTGCTTAATACGTGGAAAAGAAACTATAGGCTTCGTTTATGTTAACTATATGAATTCATATACAAAAGATACTTTATAAACAATATGGATTGAATCAAGTCAATCTTAGATTTAAATTATAAAACAAAAGTAAAACAAATCATATTTTATGTATAAAACCTAGTTGCATAATCTTTAATCAAGATATGATTTAAGCTATGATTTTTATGAAATAGTAATATAGTAAACATCATTACTAATACGTAGATCTCGTCGTTACGAAACAAACGCAACTTGAACGGACTATTTCGGAGTTTAAATAAATAAGTTACGATTTAAACAAGTTTTACTTTAATTAAATAATAGATTAAATCTACTCATGAATTTCAAGTGTTGAAAACATGCCTAGCAGTAGTATAAACACATAGATAATGTAAATACGGTCCTAACACAATTCGAACAGATCAAATCAGACTTAAAACGCAAAAGTTACGCATGAAATAAGATTCAGGGGATTCCTGTAAACATTTGAACTCAAATTTGAATTAAAACAATTAAAAATCTGAATTTAAATGTATTTTGGACTGGGCATACTATTTCTAGAATTTACAGGGTCTAAAGTGAATAAAAATAGGGCTGATTTGTATTTATTTTGAACAAAATCGGACTGCTGGTTGATTCACCGAAAATAGGGGGGCTTAACTGCAAAACAGCACGGCTTTGACTATGGGTTGACCCGTGGCAGCTGACTTGGCCGACACCTGGCGTGTTTCGATTGGTGCGGTGCACCACGTGTGCATGGGCGCGTGCTGACGCAGCGCTGTGGACCGAGTCCACGTTTCCCGGTGGACCGGTTATGATACGAAGAGGTATGGGCTAATCACTGCCGTCCTCATTAGATCTGACGGCGCAAGCGAATGCGGGGGCAGCGGGTCACCGGGGAAGAAGAGCATGACGGCGGTGCCATTGGTGCTGGTGGCCCAAGCTCGCTGGTGACGCCGGTACGGGGAACTCCGGCCATGCCGAACCATCTAGAACCCACGGGCGTGATGCGCAGGACCTCACGAACTCAACGGAGCACAAAAACGAGGGCCGAGAACATGCCGAAGCAGCTTCCCATGGTGGTGCCATGGCCAGCGGCGTTGGGGCTTGCGGATGCGACGTTCTAGCGCACAAATCGATGAACTGAGGGCAGAGGAAGGACAAGGAGCTCACCACGATGCGTTTAGAGGGAAACGCAGCGTCCGGGAAGGGCTCTAAAGGCGGGGTCGACATCGGCGGTGAACTAGAGAGAGAGGGAGGGCGTGGGTGAGGTCGAATCTAATCAAAATGAGACCAACACGTGGAATTGAAGTTACCTTTGGGCGGGGGGGGGGGGGGGGGGGGGGGTACGGCGGTGCTCCATGACATATCGGCGTCGAGGCTAGGGGTGCTGGTTCAGTGAATTGTGGCTACGGGGTGGCAGTGGCGACTGAGCTCGAGCGCGGCCGGGAAAGGGAGAAGACGGGGCTTGGCTCAGAGCTTTGTAGGAGGGACAGGGCGCGGAAAAAGGAAGGGGAGCGGGGCACGGGGAAAATTGATCGCCTTCCTTGCATGCTCGACGGCGGCGGCGGCTTGCCATACGGGTGCGCCATTACCGGGAGCAAGAAAGGAAAGAAAATGCGCCGGGAAGAAAAGGAAAGTGGCGGCTAACAAGTGGGGCCAGTGTCGCAGCGGGGAAGAAGGTAAACGCGTGCGGGTGTGGGCGACTGACTAGCGGGGCCAGTGGAGCAGTGAGAGGGAGAAGGAGACGATTGCTGGCGGGCGTAGGCGCGCGGGAAGGACGAAACGGAGCGGCAGGCACATGCGGAGCTAGGCTACCGAGCGGGCCGAGTGCGTGCGGGTGCGGGCGTTGCGGGCCACAGCGCTGAAGGTCGAGCAGGCCGTAGGCGCTAGCTGGGCCACGGTGCTATAGGTGAGCGTAGGCGCGCGGGGCAGAGAAGGGATGGGCGCGGGACTGGGCCAGGCGAGCAGCGGGCCGAGGCTAGGAAATCAGGAAGGAGGGAAAGGGAGGGAATGCTGGGCCAAAGGGGAAAAGAAGGGTGGGCCCTCGGGCCAAATGAGAGAGGGGAGGTTTTTTTTCAAAATCCTTTTCTATTTCCAAAATTCTATTTCTTTTCTTCATTCAAAACCATTTCAAATATAAAACAAATCAAGCATAAATATAATTTAAAATATACTTTATAATTCCAACCTAAATGAACCAATTTTTGAGTAAGTTTTCCAAAAATAACTTTTTAAGTTCTTACATTTTCCAATTCCTTTTCTTTTTCTAATCTTCCAATTCTAAGCTAAATTCAAATCCAATTCGAGTTTGGTTTCATAAATACTTTCCCATTCAATAAAAATGGACAATTTTATTAGGCTTTCCAAAATAAACTTTGCAACTTTAAAAATACTTTTATTTTTCAAATTTTCTTTTCTTTCTTTTCTTTTATTTCAAAGCCATTTTCAAACTCTTTTAAAAAACATTCCAATTTACTTTGGAGTTTTGGATCAACACCATCCATCACAATAAATAAGATGCAACAGCATGTATGCTCACACATGTTACTACCTTATGTTGAATTAATGAAAATTTTTATTTCCTATATTTCATGTGCACAAGATTCATAAATAAATCATTTTAACTCTATTTCAAAAGAGGTAAATTTTAGGGTGTTACAATTCTACCCCCTTAAGATGAATCTTGTCCTCGAGATTCGGAAGACGTCGACTAAGATATGGGAATACTCCATCCGTGGATTCTTCTTTGCTTTCTCGTACAGTTCCATTGTCTTGATAAAGATCCACTTTACTTTGCATGATTGTTGCCCTTACTCCAAGTAATTTGCCTAACTAATTCCAAAATTTGGATAGGTGCCTTGATCATGTCTCAGGTAACCCTAATCACTAGGCCATATTTTTTTTTCATATGTTCACCTTTCAACAAGGCTTCCTTTTCTTCTTGGTCCAAAAGAGAATCTACCAGCAATCTTCAAAACATTAATGATCCTGGTGAAGTTGCTCGAACTAGGAGTAGAACTCTTAATTCTTGGTGTTACTCGAACCTTCTTAGCACAATTCTCCATTGCTAAGGGCATCGACCATGACTTCGCTTCTCGAAGTGATAGCACTTTTCCAAGTCATAATCAATCTCATTCCAACAAGGTTATCACAAGCTCAAGACTAACTTGGTGAAGATGTCCTATATACTCTTGTGATCCTCCTAGATGTCACTTTTACTTTCAAGAAGAGGGTACTTCCATGCATCGCAATGGATAACTCCAGGTAACAGGTTAGTTCAACTCACGCATATAAGGACACATCCCACACCTTCACAAGATGCATTATTGTAGATACAAAGTCCTTGTCCTGATCTGACAAAGCTAATACCTAGATTTTATGTTAACCTCTTCTTGGATTAAACACTTGCGTGAGGTCTCTTTATCACAACTAACTTAAAAGCTTTTCCAGTAGCTCTACCAAAATTCTTGATGATCTTGGATAAACCTTTCTTGGACTTCTAACCAAGACTCATTGAAACTCTGAGTTCTCTCTTACATCCTTGAGTACCACCACGCTTCCGCTGCGCACTTTGATTTCCGCTTGTGCAAACTCGAATGTATGATACTTTATCTTACTAATTCTTCAACTTGGCTACCCCCCTTAAGATAAGGTAAAGTAGGGGATACCAAAGTATAGCTTGCATCCTCTTGTGATTGTAGTCTACTGTTGTTTAGAATTTTCCTTAGGATTTTTGATCGTCCAAAATCAGAGATGTGAACCGATAAAGACAGGATGCTCTGAAGACAAGATAGGGAAAATAGAAGAAAACCGTAACCCAACTATTTATTTCATTAATCCTTATACCTTAAACCTATAAACTAAATGAAATTGCGGGAACACCCAACAAGATCATTGCAATCATTACAAACATGCAAAACAAGTATAAACATAATGACAATTCGACAAAGCACTTAAAAATGCATAACTCATTCATCGACTCAACTTATGATACTATCATTTTTATTACATAAGGGGCACAAATTCCTAATTCTTAAAAATGGCATGATTACAAGGACATCTCTCGCATGGGAGTGACCGTCATCCACTACATCAATTTCATCATGGGCTTCTCTTGTATTGTGTGTCACCATCACTTGCTGGTGGTAGTCCTGTATTGACCTAACTCTGGCTACCTCCATGGCATAATTGTTGATCCTTCTGTGGGCAAGATTTAACATAATGTCCTTCCTACTAGCAATGATAACACTTCCTCTTTGCTGGATCCTTAGTGATGTCATACTCCATAGAATTATTGCTTAGAGTATTGTCAGCTTGCTGATTCTATAAGTTCATCTTTGTTTGACTAGACCGCTTTTTAGCTCGCTTGATCTTTCAGGGTTGAAACTATATGTAGGTGATTGTCCACCCATCTATACATACCTCATGTGGAAAGACTAGAGTAACCTTAGCTTGAGAAACTTCCAATTCTTTAGAGTCTGAGTTTAACTAACTAGGGATTGGAGCTGGATGTGACAATGTAATAGAACTCGAATGTTGATTTCTTCCTGATTTTGACTATGGTGAGATCTCCTCTCTCTTTTTAACCACATTGTCCTCAGGTATAGGCTGAATACCTTCATACTCAATTCTTTCTCCTGACGGTGTGGTTAGAAGCACTGAACGTTGGGCATACTTGATCACTCCTTTACAAGCAGATAGCCATCCTATTCCAAGAATGACATCAATGTCCACTAACTCTAATACAATAAGGTTTGCTTCAAATTTTACTCCTTTGATGTTAAGACTAACTCATGGGCATTTGTGGTTTGCCTTCATTTCTCCTTCTGGGGTCTTAACTATCACTGGTCTCCTCATTGGAAGCATAGTTATCTTATGTTCTTTAACGTATGCACTAGAGATAAATGAATGTGAAGCTCTAGGGTCAAACAACACTGTGGCGGAAGCTGAGTTTACTGAAATGATACCATACACAACCTCCTTAGCTCCATGAGTGGTCATCATATCCACATTATTCAATCTTCCTTGGATGTAGTTTTTCTTTGCTTTACTTCCTTGCTCCTGTTTCTTCTGGACCTTCTGTTCTTGCTTCGGCTGTGGGTGATCCTAGCATTCATGTGCCGTTCTTCCAATATCTTCATTGGACTTCATATTCTTCCAAGCTTCTACTACTTGTCTCTTCATTGGTCCCTTTGGTATGTTGATTTGACCTTATGGCAAGCACTGCTGAAAACTCCAAGGTTGAGTCATTCCTTCTGGTGCTTGTTGTTGCACAGCTACAAGCTTCTCCTTGTTGAATGCAGTCAAGGGCAACGTAGCTTGGTCCTCCTGACCTTTGATACCGGTGGTCTCCTCATTACGATCCATCTATATAGACAAGGATAGAGGATTGAGTATACAGACAAAGTTTTCATAACAGATAGAGGCTGAAGTGAGCATAAATTTTAGCAAATAGCAAGGTTGGAGAGAAAACAAGAACTAAGCAAGATAAAAGCATGCTAAAACGTCCAGTTCTATCTAGGCTTACGTCCTACAGTCAGTATTGCTCTAATACCACTTTGTAGCACCCGGTTTTAAAGACAAAACCAGATACACACTATATGTGAGCCCAGGAAGTCAAATCTCACATATAGCCACAAATCAGGGTAATATCAAAAGACAATACCTATTACATAACATATTAGTAAAAAGAAAATAACCTCAGAGAATAGACAGCGGAAAGTTGACTCCGATCTTCTAGCGAAGACTCCAAATTCACAAGGATGACTGACTGGTTGACCATAAGCCTAACTCCTCCAAACCAACAATCTGGTACCCATCTGGGATTTTTATCCAATGTATAGAAAAGTAAAAACAAGCGTAAGTACATGTCATACTTAACAAATATATCATGGGGTTCATGAGGCTTAAAAGGGCTGACACTGGTTTACTGCGATTAGCTTTAATAGATCATCTTTTTAAGCAGTTGGGTAGCAAAGAATTTATCATTCCTAGAAACACATGATCAGGTAAACATGAGTAATGTATAGCATAAACAATTGATCATTAGTACCATTATCCAGTAGTGATCATCTCTATTCCATAAGGGTCCAAGGTCGCTCGTGACCGTGAGCACGACTGTTATAACAGTTTTACACTCTGCAGAGGTTGTACACGTTCACTGTGAGTCATGATTTACCCTTTTGCCCAAGGTGATCAGCCTCTTGACCCACTACTAAGGAAGGTCAATAGGGTTCACTATGAAGCCTTTCAAAGAATTCGTCTAACATGTTAGGGCCGCCAGGCGTATGTGGCCCATCTCTAGGAGTGGCATGCGTGGGCATCGCAGCACGATACACACTTCCCAGCAGCAAAGGAAACATACCCCGCGCCTGAAAGGTAACCACTAACAAGCTATAAAAGATCCTCATACTAAGCTAAAGCTAGAGCCATATGGCCCTCATAGCTGTACTATAAGTTCCAGATGATCGCTTACAGATAAGTCCTTAGGGAGAGGAATCTAGAGCATTTAGAAAGTAGCTAAACACTCTAACCCCCTAATTCCATGTTACTAAAAAGTCATGTTTTAATGTTTATTGCATATATCATTAGTCAAGTTACAAGATCATGGTTTTGATTAAGCACTAGCAAAAACTATCCCATGCAATAACCCAAAGGTTTCAAGGTACAAGATATCAAATATCTTGGATATCCTTATTGGCAATAAGGTAGACACATGCAATATGAATTAAGTGATTAAATGTGAATAGGTAACAAGGATGGTCCCATGCTATACTTGCCTTACACACCGATCCTTCGGTAAGCTTTATTCTTCGATGTCTTTCTTCTTCTTCTTAGATCACCACATGTATCTCACCGACTGGACAATCGTAGAACACTACACAAACATCCATACACATACATGCATAGCATACAGTTGCATCTATATCAGAATAGTACACCAATCATAGAAAAATTAAATAAAAGAGATTGATATACGATTCTACGTATCACTACGATCACACAGTCGCGAGAAGCACGCTAATCGAAGCTACGATGAAAAAGATACATCTACCAAAAGATTTTGCTTAATATGTGGAAAAGAAACTATAGGCTTCGTTTATGTTAACTATATGAATTCATATACAAAAGATATTTTATAAACAATATGGATTGAATCAAGTCAATCTTAGATTTAAATGATAAAACAAAAGTAAAACAAATCATATCTTATGTATAAAACCTAGTTGCATAATCTTTAATCAAGATATGATTTAAACTATGATTTTTATGAAATTGTAATATAGTAAACATCATTACTAATATGTAGATCTCGTCGTTACAAAACAAACACAACTTGAACGGACTATTTCAGAGTTTAAATAAATAAGTTGCGATTTAAACAAGTTTTACTTTAATTAAATAATAGATTAAATCTACTCATGAATTTCAAGTGTTGAAAACATGCCTAACAGTAGTATAAACACGTAGATAACGTAAATACGGTCCTAACGCAATTCGAACGGATCAAATCGGACTTAAAACGCAAAAGTTACGCATGAAATAAGATTCAGTGGCATTCCTGTAAATATTTGAACTCAAATTTGAATTAAAACAATTAAAAATCTGAATTTAAATGTATTTTGGACTGGGCATACTATTTCTGGAATTTACAGGGTCTAAAGTGAATAAAAACAGGGCTAATTTGTATTTATTTTGAACTAAATCGGACTGCTGGTTGATTCACCAAAAACAGGGGGGCTTAACTATAAAACAACATGGCTTTGACTATGGGTTGACCCGTGGCTGCTGACTTGGCTGACACCTGGCACGTTTCGATTGGTGCGGGGCACTACGTATGCATGGGCATGTGCTGACGCAACGCTGTGGATCGAGTCCACGTTTCCCGGTGGACCGGTTATGATACGAAGAGGTATGGGCTAATCACTGCCGTCCTCATCAGATCTGACGACGCAAGCGAATGCGGGGGCAGCGGGTCATCGGGGAAGAAGAGCATGACGGTGGCGCCATAGGTGCAGGTGGCCCAAGCTCGTCGGTGACGCAAGTACGGGGAACTCCGGCCATGCCGAACCATCTAGAACCCACGGGCGTGATGTGCAGGACCTCACGAACTCAACGGAGCGCAAAAATGAGGGCCGAGAACATGCCAAAGCGGCTTCCCACGGGGGCGCCATGGCCGGCGGCATTGGGGCTTGTGGATGCGGCATTCTAGCGCAAAAATCGACGAACTGAGGGTAGAGGAAGGACAAGGAGCTCACCGCGATGCGTCTGGAGGGAAACGCAGCGTCCGGGAAGGGCTTTGAAGGCAGGGTCGACATCGGCGGCGAACTAGAGAGAGAGGGAGGGCGCAGGTGAGGTCGAATCCAATCAAAACGAGACCAACATGTAGAATTGAAGTTACCTATGGGCACGGGGGGGGGGGGGGTGTGGCGGTGCTCCGGGACACGTCGGCATCAAGGCTAGGGGTGCTGGTTCACTGAATTGTGGCTACGGGGCGGCGGTGGCGACTGAGCTCGGGCGCGGCCGGGAAAGGGAGAAGACGAGGCTCGACTCGGAGCTTTGTAGGAGGGACGGGGCATGGAAAAAGGAAGGGGAGCAGGGCGCGGGGAAGATTGATCGCCTTCCTTGCATGCTCGACGGCGGCGGTGGCTTGCCATACGGTCGTGCCATTACCGGGAGCAAGAAAGGAAAGAAAACGCACCGGGAAGAAAAGGAAAGTGGCGGCTGACAAGTGGGGCCAGCGTCGCAGCGGGGAAGAAGGTAAACGCGTGCGGGTGACTGACTGGCGGGGCCAGTGGAGCAGTGAGAGGGAGAAGGAGGTGGTTGCTGGCGGGCGTAGGCGCATGGGCTGGCCGAAACGGAGCGGCAGGCACATGTGGAGCTAGGCTACCGAGCGGGCCGAGCACGTGTGGGTGCGGGCGTTGCGGGCCGCAGCGCTGAAGGTCAAGCAGGACGTAGGCGCTAGCTAGGCCACTGTGCTACGGGCGAGCGTAGGCGCGCGGGGCAGAGAAGGGATGGGCGCGGGACTGGGCCAGGCGAGCAGCGGGCCGAGGCCGGGAAATCAGGAAGGAGGGAAAGGGAGGGAATGCTGGGCCAAAGGGGAAAAGAAGGGTGGGCCCTTGGGCCAAATGAGAGAGGGGAGTTTTTTTTTCAAAATCCTTTTCTATTTCCAAAATTCTATTTCTTTTCTTCATTCAAAACCATTTCAAATATAAAACAAATCAAGCTTAAATATAATTTAAAATATACTTTCTAATTCCAACATAAATAAACCAATTTTTGAGTAAGTTTTCCAAAAATAACTTTGTAAGTTCTTACATTTTCCAATTCCTTTTCTTTTTCTAATCTTCCAATTCTAAGCTAAATTCAAATCCAATTTGAGTTTGGTTTCATAAATACTTTCCCATTCAATAAAAATGGACAATTCCATTAGGCTTTCCAAGATAAACTTTACAACTTTAAAAATACTTTTATTTTTCAAATTTTCTTTTCTTTCTTTTCTTTTATTTCAAAGCCATTTTCAAACTCTTTTAAAAAACATTCCAATTTACTTTGGAGTTTTGGATCAACACCATCCATCACAATAAATAAGATGCAACAGCATGTATGCTCACACATGTTACTACCTTATGTTGAATTAATGAAAATTTTTATTTCCTATATTTCATGTGCACAAGATTCATAAATAAATCATTTTAACTCTATTTCAAAAGAGGTAAATTTTAGGGTGTTACACTTGGCGTTCTATGCTCGTGGGGCCTACCGCAGCCCATAGAGCGCCTTGCACAGTTGGAGCACCCTATGCTCCTCTCCCTTGACGGCGAAACCTAGAGGTTGCCTGACGAAGACCGTCTCCACCAGCTCGCCATTGAGGAAGGCCGATTTAACATCCAAGTGATGGACGCACCAGTCCTTTGCTGCTACCAAGGCTAGTAGCAAACTGACTGACTCCATGCACGCTACTGGCGCAAAGACCTCCCCGAAGTCTATGTCCTCACGCTAAAGAAAGTCTTAGGCGACGAGGCGTGCCTTGTGCTTGACAATGGTGCCAAGCTCATCCTGCTTGACCTTGTACACCCACTTCAAGCTGATCGGATGACATCCTAGAGGTGGATCGATGAGCTGCCATGTCTCATTTTCCTTGATCGCCTTCATCTCCTCCAGCATCGCCCGTCACCAGTTTCCATCCCGCACGGCTAGCGCGAACGCGGGTGGTTCCTCTGCACTGATGAGTAGTAGCTCTACGTCATTGAGCAGTTGACCAGCTAGTCCTGAGGTTCCTGTGCCACCGATGATGTCATCCAGCCTGCGGAACCGCACCTCCTCACCTTCGTGGAAGGCATCCACAAACTCAGTGATGTCACTTGGAGGTGAAGCGAACTTGATCGGCGTCGATGGAGTTCCCTGTTCTATCGGAGTGCTCGGCATAGCGCCTTGAGTGCTCGGCACCCTAGTTGCAGTGCTCGGCACTACTTCTAGATAGCTCATCATTACTCCTGTAGTGTTCGGCCATACTGTAGGAGTGCTTAGCCTGAGTCTTAGAGTGGTCGGCACCACTGCAAGACATCTTGGCTCCGCCACAGGAGTGCTTGGCACCCGTCCTGTAGTGGTCGCCACCACTGCAGAACCTCCTGGCACCACTCCTAGCATGCTCGGCATCTCTTTAGGAGTGCTGGACACTCCTTCCAGAGTGCTCAGCATCCCTCCCAAAGTGCTCGACATTGCCCTAGGAGTGCTCGGCTCTGCCACTAGAGTGCTTAGCTCCCCTCCCGGAGTGCTCGACACCTCTTCCCCAGCGTCTCCACCACCATGGATGACCAGGTTCTCGATGATGAAGGTGCTGGTGAAGACTCCAGCTCCCCCCATGCTCGGACTGCTCTAGTCCCAAGCCGCCTCCTCGTTGAACATGACATTGTGTGAGACAAGCACCTTGTCTCCGTGTGGGTCGTAGAGCCGGTATGCCTTGGTACCCTCCGCATAGCCTAGGAACACCATGGGTGTGCTCCTATCCTCCAGCTTGGTGAGGTCGACTTCATCTTCCTAACATGGCCGATGCAGCCAAATGTCCGGAGGAAGGATACGCTTGGCCTGCGCCCATACCAAGCTTCGAACGATGTCTTGCCTATCAGGGCCTTGGTCAGAGCACGGTTGAGGATGAACACCGCTATGGTCATCGCCTCCCCCCAGAACCTTGCCGGCATGCCTTTGGCCTTCATCATGGATTGGGCCATGCTGACCATCATCTAGTTCCATCGCTCCACCATGCCATTTTGTTGTGGTGAGTACGGCACGGTGTGGTGTCGCTCCACACCCTGATCCGCGTAGTACACAGCGAACTCCACCAAAGTGAATTCGCCACTGTGATCAGTCCTCAGGATGCGGAGCTTCTTGCCGCTCTTAGCCTCCACGCACATCTTGAACTTCTTGATTGCCGCCGCCACTTCATCCTTACTCGCCAGGAGTTGCAGCCACATGTAGCGACTGCAATCATCCATGAGCAGGAGGAAGTACCACCAACCACCATTTGTAGTAGGCGTGATCGGCCTACAATGGTCACCGTGGATGAGCTCGAGAGCATCCTTCACGTGATACTTGGACACCTTTGGGAAAGGTAGCCTCCTCTATTTTCTGGTTAGGCAGCTATCACATAGCTCGCCTCCGTGCTTGATGTGGGGTAGACCTTGGACTATCTTCTCTAGCTGACCAAGCATGTCAAAGCTGAGATGTCCAAACTAGGCATGCCACATCCACAGTTCTTCGGAGTGCCTTACCGCCAGGCACACTGGCTGCTCTACCTTTAGGTCAAGTAGGTATAACCAGTTCAGGGACCTCTTCACCTTGGCGAGAAGTCGCTGCTCCTGGTCCCTGATCCTAAGGACTCCATCCTTGATCAGTACCTTGCTACCTGTCGGGGACCTAATATCGGGGTACCCCAGGAGGTGGAACCAATAACCACCGAGTGTTAAAAACTTCTAGATGGATAAGGGTGCTGTAACGTCCCTTACTCGAATGACAGGAGTTTGGTTTCGCCTCGCTCGATGCCTTTGAGATAGCTCTGCCTCACTCGAGGGCTTAGGGCTAATCTCCACCTCGCCCGATGCCTTTGAGATAGCTCCGCCTCACCCGAGGGCTCAGGGCTAATCTCCACCTCACCCGATGACCTTGGGGTGAGCTCGGTCTCGCCCGAGGGCTGAGGGATAAACTCCGCCTCACCCGACCCCGGAGGGGCGGGCTCAGTCTCGACCAAAAGATAAGGACTGGCCTCTGCTTCACCCGACGGCTAAGAACAAGCCTCGCCCTGCTCGATATCTAAAGACTGATTTCATCTTACCTGACAACTTCTCGTTCCCTCATGGTGATGGGTATAGGATGAGACAAGATGTTTAGGTCAACCATGGCTCCAAGGACCATACCCTGCGCCCTGGTAGGAAAAATACTACCAGGGAACGATAGGACAGGTGCTTTAGACCCTTCCGGGCGCCGCAGAGCCCAAAAGCTATTTCAAGTGCATGCCCCTCGCCCTGTAGAGTTGTAGGCGCCGCCTTTAGCTCTGGGACATGGAACCCGACGAAGATATACGACAACCGCTACGCTCTAGAAAAGTATTTGCTATCTCCTCGAACGACGGATATTCCATCACCACGCTATGGACCCAAGGGAGCTGTGCCCGCTTCCTAACCCTCAGGTCCACCAAGTCAGAAGATCTTGGCCACGGCGCTACTCCGGACCCTGACCCCTCGTCCCTCCAACAGAGACTCATAGGAACCAGAAGGCATGTGGAGCAAGGCTGAGGGAGACTCATAAGTCAAAACCACTGTACTGCGGCCCATACCCTATGTAGGACAACATTCTATAACCAACCTGACATTCTACAGAGGCATCGACAGTATTGTAGGCGCTTATCTTCCTTGGCACTCATCAGAATGAAAGAACCAGGCCGGGTAGACATGAGCCACAAGACTAGGTAGAATACGCATCCTAAAGCCCTCACCCTTGTAAAGCCAGCCCCTTCATCTATAAAAGGGGATGCGCTTCCTCCACCAAAGGGACCAATCTTTGACGGAACAACACCAAGACACTCACAAACACAGTCAAGCTGCTACCAAGCTCTTGGCCTCCTTTCAACCCTTCCATCAGAGACTTGGGACCAGTCCCTCTCTCGATCGTTTGTACCCCCTACTATGAACCATTTTTGGTGCTAATAACATGAGCAGCAACAAACTGGATGTAGGGACATTCGGCCCAAACCAGTATAAATCTTGTGTCCTTTAGCACACCATTCGAGCCTAACGCGCATTACTATAAATTTACTTGCTAGTGCTTGTACGAAACACCGACAGTTGGTGCGCTAGGTAGGGGCCTTGTGCATTCCAGATCAGGCCTCAGATGGCCACCCATGCAATCAGCTGGGCCCCAGGCACACACGTGCATGTCGGCGACCTAGATTTTATCATCACACTAGGAGGAGAACTGGTGCTGACCCACATGGCCACACAGTCTCTCCCTTCCATCAACCTCAGCCGTCTGAGGCTTGAGGGCCCGCGGGGCGACTCCCTTGGACCCCAGTTATCCAGGGAGCCCCCTTGCAGCATCCCCCTTTTTCTAGAAGGCCCCATACGAAGCGCCTCGACAGCATTTCCATTCGGTCTCTGCAACGCCACGGCGACCACTGGCCACCTTCTGGCTCTATGCATGGTTCAGCCACCTACGGACAGCGAGTTCGTAGGAGTAATCGAACATGATCCAGAGACACTCTACGGGCTCCTCGCGAAGGAACCAGAGTCATCCTCTAGCTCTGACTCTAGCAAGGGGAGCCATCACCCTTCCTGAGAATGCTTCATGACGCAAACCCCCGAGGGGCACGTCCAAAGCATCTCTGGAGAGGAGACAACCCCAACTAGCTACCCCAATGCTAGGATTGAGGCAGAGACGGTGGCTCCATCTCACATAAGGATGGAGCAACTAAGAGCACGAAAGCTAGAGATCGATGATGCCGGACAACAGCTTGTCTGGGAGTACCGAAACATCGAGGAGGAGATCAAGCGTCGTGGAGACGGTGGGCACGCACGCGCCTCGGCCCATGATGTGCAACGGAGGATCCTCACCGATGATGGGACTCTCCCTCACTTCACTCAGGCAAGCTAGAACATCGCCGCTGCACTGGCCTTGCTTCATGGCCTCCCAAAGGTCGCGACATCTGAGGATCGCTGGGCCCATAGGGAAATTCGCACATTGCTTGAGCGTGCGGTGGCGCAGCAGGCGGAAAGTTCGTTGTCTCGACGACGTGAACCCAACACTAGCCAGCGCACGCCCTCAGTGCGTCCCACCAGGGACATGTCCATTCACCAAACACCGCTAGGCGGCAGGTAGCCCTCCGCCGTCCCAGTGCATCAACACCTCGGCCATGGTCACGATGTACGCAGCATCATCGATGCTCGGAAACGCACCCATAGCGACGATGGAGAAGCAGCACGCCACGGCTACCATCCCTAATGTGGTGGACGCTACGACAGCAATGAGGACTGAAGCTCGAGCCCCAGCCTACCAGGTCCTCAGGCCTTCGGTCGACACATCCTCAACGCTACGTTCCCCCTAAGGTATTGACCTCCTACCGACATCCCTAAATATTCTAGTAAAACAAATCCCATGCTTTGGCTCGAAGACTATCAGCTTGCATGTCAGGCCGGTGGTGTGAGTGATGATGATTTCATTATTCGCAATCTCCCGCTGTTCTTGGCCGATTCGACGCGAGCATGGCTGGAGCTCCTACCATCCAATGCCGTTCAGAGTTGGGTGGATTTGACAGAGATCTTCATGGGCAACTTCTAGGGCACGTACAAACGCCCTAGAAACCCATGGGACCTCAAGAACTACCGCCAGAAGGCTAATGAAACCATCTGTGGGTACATTCGACACTTCTCTCGGTAGTGCAACGAGCTCCCTAACGTCACCGACACTGACATAATAGGAGCCTTCCTATCTGGGACAACCTGTGAATCCCTGGTCCACAAGCTAGGACGCAGGGGCCCGTGGACTACCAAGGAACTCCTAGACATCGCCACCAGTCATGCCTCTGGAGAGGAGGCGGTCGGAGCCATCTTTGATTGCTCCGACGGAAAGATGAGGCGGGACAAGGACGCCGGTGAAGGCGCCTCCAACCGTCCCACCAAAAGGAAAAATAAGAAGCAACGGCGCGACAACTCGCTCGTGGCCACTGCTGACCGCAAAGGTGGCCAGAAGCCCGCGGAGGGCACTCCGAACCACTTTGAGAAAATGCTTGAGGGGCCATGCCGAAACCACGCCTTCCTGGCCAAGCATCTATACAAGGATTGCGGCCTCATGTGCAAATACTTGTCCGGGGGGCCTTAACAAAGGGGAGCAGGGGAAGGAGCCTATTCCCACCATAGACGATGCAGAGGAGAAGGATGACGCCTTCCCAACACCGACCAGCACCCTCATGATCTTTGGAGGAACAATGGCCTACAACTCCAGGCACTGCCAGAAGGTCTCGCGTTGTGAGGTCTATACAGTTGGACCGGCCACGCCAGCCTTCCTCCAGTGGTCGGAATCCGCCATAACCTTTGACTGGACTGGCCATCCAGATGCCGTCCCACACCTAGGAAGGTACCCGCTTGTCGTCGATCCGATCATCGGTCCAAAGCGGCTCACCAAAGTACTGATGGATGGAGGCAGCGGCCTCAACATCATGTACACCAAGACGCTCGACGAGATGGGCGTCGATCGAACGAACCTCTGTCCCATCTGAGCACCTTTCCATGGCATCGTGCTTGGTAGGCAAGCCATGCCACTAGGGCAGATTGATCTGCCCATCACTTTCAGGGATCGGTCCAATTACCGGACTAAGACCCTCACCTTTGACGTAGTGGGGTTCCCGAGGACTTTCCACGCCATCCTGGGATGACCATGCTACGCGAAGTTCATGGCCGTTCCCAATTATACGTACCTTAAGCTAAAGATGCCGGGCCCCCGCGGGATCATCACCATCGGCACCTCCTTCCAGCGTGCTTATGAATGCGAAGTCGAATGCTGCGGACACGCATCCGCAGTCATCGCCTTCAAAGAGCTCACCACCCTTAGGGAGGAGGTCATTGAAGGGGCACCTGATGCAAAGAGGTCATCTGGGTCGTTTGAATCGGCAAAAGGACCCAAGGAGGTCCTCTTGGACCCTAGCAACTCCGATGGCAAAAAAGTCTGTATTGGGACCGCGCTCTCCTCCGAATAGGAAAGCACGCTCATCGACTTCCTCCACAATAACAAAGACATCTTTGCGTGGAAACCCTCGGATATGCCGGGCATCCCGAGGGAGGTCGCCGAGCATACCTTAAAAATTCACCCGGGCTCCAAGCCGGTGAAGCAACGCCTGCGCCGCTTCGACGAGGAGAAACGCAGGGCCATCGGCGAGGAGATAGCCAAACTGCTGGCCGTAGGATTCATTAAGGAAGTATACCACCCAGAGTGGTTAGCAAATCCCATTCTCATGCAAAAAAAAGAGCGGGAAATGGAGAATGTGTGTCAATTACACCGGCCTCAATAAAGCATGTCCAAAGGATCTATTTCCTTTGCCACGAATAGACCAAATAGTCGATTCCACCTCAGGGTACAAAACCCTCTACTTTCTTGACGCATACTCCGGCTACCACCAAATCATGATGAAAGAGTCCGACCAGCTCACGACATCTTTTATCACCCCCTTCGGATCGTTTTGCTACATTTCAATGTTGTTTGGTCTGAAGAATGCTGGGGCAACTTACCAGCACTGTATGCTCAATTGCTTCGGAGACCTCATCGAGCGAACCGTTGAGGCTTATGTCGATAACATCGTAGTCAAGTCCAAGCGAGCTGACCACCTTGTCGCCGACCTTGAACAAACCTTTGCGAAACTCTGGGCAAATGGCATCAAACTCAATCCCAAAAAATGCGTTTTTGGGGTCCCGAGGGGCATGCTGCTCGGCTTCATCATCTCCGAGCGTGGCATCGAAGCCAACCCAGAGAAGATATCAGCCATCACAAGGATGGGCCCGATCCAAAGCATAAAGGGGGTTCAGCGGATCACAGGGTGCCTGGCCACCCTTAGCCAATTCATTTCGCGCCTCGATGAACAAGGACTCCCCCTTTATCGACTCCTGAAGAAATCTGACCGCTTCGAGTGGACAGCCGAGGCTCAGGAGGCACTTGACATGGTTAAGCAATTTTTAACTAAACCTCCAGTCCTAGTTCCTCCATGCAATGGAGAATCCCTCCTACTGTATATATCGGCCACCACCCACGTGGTCAGCTCCGCCTTGGTGGTAGAGTGAGAGGAAGAGGGGCACGCCTTCAAGGTGCAGTGCCCTGTGTATTTCATTAGCGAGGTGTTATCCGACTCCAAAGCCCGCTACTCCCAAATCTAGAAACTCCTCTACACCGTCCTCATCATCAAGAGGAAGCTATGCCACTACTTCGAATCACACCCTGTAATAGTAGTGACATCGTTCCCCCCCAGTGAGGTCATCCATAGCCATGATGTTATGGGAAGAACCGCAAAGTGGGTGCTCGAGCTGATGGATCAGGGCATTTCTTATGCCCCCCGAACAATGATCAAATCTCAGGTACTGGCTGACTTCATCATGGAGTGGACCGAGGTCCAGATGCCACCAGCAGTCATCGATCAAGAGTACTAGACAATGTACTTCGATGGATCGCTAATGAAGAAGGGCGCCGAAGCAGGACTAGTTTTTGTATCCCCCCTCGAGGTCCACATGAGGTACATGGTTCAGCTCCATTTCCCCTCATCAAACAATACTGCAGAATACGAATCACTCATCAACGGCCTACGAATCGCCATTGAGCTGGGCATTCGACACCTCGACATCAGGGGCGACTCTTAGCTGGTCGTCAACCAGGTCATGAAGGAGTCATGCTGCCACGACGACAAGATGGAGGCATACTGTCAAGAAGTCCAATGGCTGGAGGACAGATTCAATGGCCTCGAACTCAATCACATCCCAAGGCGCCTCAATGAAGTAGCCGACACGCTCGCGAAAGCAGCGTCCAGCCGAGAGCTAGTCCTGATAGGCATCTTTGCCAGTGATCAACATAAACCCTCGGTACACTACGCTGGGTGAGAACAAGCCGACGATGGCCCATCTAGTCCGACCCTAGGGGCTGATCCGCCAACTGCTCTGCCCGACCCTGAGATTATGGAGCTTGAAGAGGACCCAGCAGCGGAGTCCAACCCTCCTGATGACTGGAGAATGCTTTACCTCGACTACCTCCTCCACAACATACTACTGGCAGACAAGACAGAAGCCCGATGGCTCGCGCAACGCGCCAAGTCCTTCGTTCTTGTAGAGGGCGAACTCTACAAATGGAGTCACATCGGTATTCTGCAACTCTGTATCCCTGGCGAATAGGGGAAGCTCCTGCTGGGCGACATCCACGGTGGAATCTGCGGTCATCATGCCACACCAAGAACCTTGGTTGGAAATGCATTCCGACAAGGCTTTTACTGGCCCACCACAGTAGCCGATGCCAAGCAAATTGTACGCACCTGTGAAGGGTGTCAGTACTACGCTCAGCAAACACACCTCTCGGCCTAGGCACTCTAGATGATCCCCATCATGTGGCCCTTCGTGGTCTAGGGGCTTGACCTAGTTGGGCCACTAAAAAAGGCGGCCAGGGGCTTCACCCACCTACTTGTCACCATAGACAAGTTTACAAAATGGATTGAAGCTCGACCAATATCCACGATCAAATCCGAGCAGGCTGTGCTATTCTTCCTCAACATCATCCATCGCTTTGGAGTACCGAACTCCATCATCACAGACAACGGCATGTAGTTCACCGGTAGGAAATTTGTTTGATTTTGTGATGAACAACACATCCAAATCGATTGGGCAGCCGTCGCTCACCCCCGGACGAACGGGCAGGTCAAGCGCGCAAACGGCATGCTCCTTCAAGGCCTCAAACCTAGAATTTTCAACCGATTGAACAAGTTCGGTGCGCACTGGCTCGCTGAGCTCCCGGCCGTGCTCTGGAGCCTAAGGACAACTCCTAGTTGGGCCGCCGGCTACACACCTTTCTTCATGGTCTACGGTTCTGAGGCTGTTCTCCCAACAGACCTCGACTATGGAGCACCAAGAATCAAAGCGTACAATGAACAGGGGGCCAAAGCATCTCACCAAGACGCCATGGACCAGCTAGATGAAGCCCGCGACATCGCCCTCCTATGTTCAGCTAAGTACCAGCAGTCATTGCGACGGTACCACAGCCGACGGGTACGGGGTCGAGCCTTCAACGTCGGGGACCTCGTCCTCCACCTTGTGCAGAGCAACAAGGACCGCCACAAACTCTACCCGCCCTGGGAAGGGCCCTACATCGTCGCGGAAGTACTTCGCCCAGGCGCCTACAGGTTGAAAACCATCAACGGCGAGGTCTTCACCAACGCCTGGAACATTGAGCAGCTACGTCGCTTTTACCCTTAAAATAAGCATATACTCTTCCTTATCAGTTTTTGTCATTACAAAACCTCGATCCTTAGTGACTTCCGACCCCTGCAAATCACGAGAGGTCAGACCTCACTCGGGGGCTGAAATGAGTAATACAAATATTACGCTTGCAAAAACCTCCTGTGTTATATATTTGCAAACATTCTCTAATTTTTCCATTCTTCTCATAAACAGGTCCTAAGGGCTAAGATTTTGGGAACAAATTCTAAATACAACTGGTAGGACTGTGGGAGACCCATGCCCCAGCGGCTGCAACCTCTTTGCTCACCAGCTCAATCATAATTAGTTTGCCCACGTTCCTTGTTTCTTACGACTTAGACCGTGAGAAGGGTTGGAGGGCACTAAAACCATTTCTACAAAAAAGAGAAAGATAAAAAGATTGCTTGCCATAAGTAAAGGATAAAAATTTGCTCATTTTTTGCACAAATTCGCCACTTACAAAGTGATTTCATTACAAAAAGGACTAATATACTTATAAATTCAGAGGACTGTTGACTCGGGGGCTTCCCCACAAAATTATTCAATTACAGTCTCTGCTTAGCTTTACTAAAGTGCTGCTGCGGTCGCCGCGCCACGCTCTCCATCGGCGATGCCTAGGGCGTGTACATGGGCCAGCTCATCTACTGTGGCTGCCGCGCCACGCTCTCCATCGGCGACGCCCGGGGCATGTACATAGGCCAGATCATCTACTGTGGCCACCGTGCCACACTCTCCATCGGCAACATCCTGCCGCTTCACGGGATCCTTGAAGGCGCCATCATCTGCACGCCTCCACCGGGGCATTCGGGGACTACGCCATTATCGTCAGCCATAACCCTGGTAGCAACGCCTCCGCCAGGGCGTCCACGGGCTATGCCATCGTCGTCAGCCGCAACCCCGACAATGATGCCTCCGCTAGGGCATCTGGGGACTACGCCATTATCTCCAGCCACAACCCTGACAACGGCATCAGAACAAGAAACGCCTCCCACCAAGGGAGGAACACAGCAAACGATGGCGAAGTCAACAACGTACGGTGCCCGCTAGCGCTCCTTCTCCTTCGGCAGCAGCGACTCCTCAGCAAGGGCGGCACGCACCATCTCATCTATGTTGGATGACCTCCGGCTCGACATTAGGCTCCAGATTCATGAGCGGATTTGTGAGTTTTCTATCTCTCTAGCATTACTCTTCCTCACTCAGGAACCGCCACGACGCATGGACGCATTCAGCAGAAAGGGAGAAGGCGCGGTAGCGGCTCAGAGGTAGAAGAAGAGGTGGGATGAGAACTCCCCTCCCCTCCCTATTTAAAGAGGAGACATAGTAGCTAAGGAAAGGCTAAAGGTTGGACGAAAAACCCTCTCCCTTCCCCTCCTTAAATACAGAATCAATGCTGATAGACACCTGAGGGGATGCGCTAGAACTGACGGGACGCGCCTCGATCGACGAGGCGTCCCCTCCCCGGTCAAACTAGACACTGCCTGGGTGGGGCCCACCACTGACCCGCTCCGAACGTGGCAATTAAGGCGCCCACATGGGCAGACGACCCTTCGCCTCCCCACGTAGGACCATGGAACGATCCGACGACAGGGGCTCTGTAAAGGGGAGCCCAATGGCTCTCCTGGGTCAACCATGTGGCCTAGGAGAGACGACGAATGAATGTCCAAAGAAAGATAAGCATCTCTACCTTCTTACTTTACATGTTAAAGATTTATTACCGAACTTCCGACCCTGTCAAACGGCGGGGACACGAACATTACTCGGGGGCTGCCGAGGATGTCTACCAGTCTAGACATCCTCTTCACCTGACCCCTCTGTACGCTTGAAACCAGGGGCACGGAATATGGGCATAGAACTTTGAGTAAAACTAGATGAACTAGCAGACCCTACTCCCCGACAGCTACGGTGTTTCTGTTCACCAGAATAATCATACACAATGCCCCCCGCGTCTCCAGCTTCGACATCTGCCTTCTCAAGAAGGGTTCGGAGGGGTCCACCTATAGAATCTCCCCCAAAGGAGAAGCTGTCAGGTCACCCAAGTCAATCAAATAGCTCAGACCACCACCGAGATACAAAAAACAAAGAATATCGATTCTTATGCAGGGTACTTCAACCTCATCGCAAACATCAGGGCCCGAACCCCGCACGAACACATCTGGTAGGAGCTTTTCCGTCACTCATGCCACCAAGGTAACGTTACCGACCCCGCCTTTATTTCAATTAAATTATACATTCAAGCATTACATATGCAAAACATTACATCCCAACGCTTTGTGTCGCATCATGAAACGGCCGTCGCCTCATTCGATATAGGTGGCAGCAGGCCGAGGTTCGAAGGCTAGCCCACGAAGGGCTCAAGGCCGCCTCGTGCCAAACAGAGCCAGGCAGAAATAACTGAGAGAAGCCCCAGTAGCCCTGCCCGACCCTGCTCAGAAGTGGACAGGGACGTCTCAACCTTTTCTCGTTCGATTCTAACCCCAAGCCAAACCCATAGAATCTCCATCGAGGAGAGGCCAATGGGCCGCCTGAGCCTATCGAACGGCTCAGGCATCTGCCGAGAGGTGGGTTAAGAAGTTGTGGAGTGCTACCAGAGGGCTCTGCCGACCCCATCAGGAAATGATGGACCCGGATTCCACACGAACATACCATTAGCAAGCTCATTGAGCGCAATACTCAAGCTGTCGAGGCAAGTGTTGTTTACTTAGCCCCTCCGATTATGAAAATCGAGGACGGGGTAACACGCAAATTATGGCCGACCCCTATCAGACCCTGACAAGACCCGGGGGCTCGAGCTGCTCAATACAAGGACACAGGTTCAAAGGCCCTACCTTGTTGAGCCCATAGAGTCCCCATT
The DNA here is from genome assembly GCF_019320115.1 of Miscanthus floridulus. NCBI lineage: Eukaryota > Viridiplantae > Streptophyta > Magnoliopsida > Poales > Poaceae > Miscanthus > Miscanthus floridulus. The sequence continues at coordinate 106,473,546 of NC_089581.1, forward strand.
TGGGGAATTCTGTTGGAAGACAGGGCAGGGAATATTGCAATGCCATCCAAGGACTTCGTCGACCCTGACACCAAAACCACGGAATGGGATTCCATCTGAACATTCTGGTCTCTAGTAACCCCCGACCCCAGCAAATGCAGGGGGTCAGACCTTACTCGGGGGCTGGTTAAGGTATGGCTACCTCCCTTCCTTCTTTCGAAACAATCTCCTCGCATTAAGACCAGCTGCAAGATTTAGAGGAACATATTGGTGAGATCGCAAAAAATCAAACAAAATGAAATTACGAAGCAAAATCACGAAACTGCGTTTAGACTCGAAAATACCAACACTTGTTCACATATTACATATAAGTTGTTATCAAAATTATTCGACTAACTACTCCCGCGAAGGGAGAACCATCTCTTTCATTTTATCCGCCAGGTTTTTCGCAAGGGGAGCAACCATCTTCTCCATTGCCTCCAGCTCATCATCCTCATAGGTGGATGGGAAACCTTCGCTCATCACCTTTAGGTTGATTTCCTTCTCATAATGAGCATGGGTGACGGTGAAGGCCTGGGTGATCCCAGCGTGAAAAGCACTCTCCTCAAGTTGGCCCACCCGAGCCGTGATACCTGTGGCATGAGCCGCGAGCGGGCTGGTCTCCACCGGCTCCACCACCTTTAGGGCATCAAGGACCACCCCGACCGCAGCTTGCAGAAGATTGTGCTCATCACTCTTAGTCTAAAGGGTCCTTCATACATGGGCAAGCTCCTTTTCTAGCTTGATAGAGACATTTTCGGCGCTCAACCTTCGGCTCACCGTGTCACTGAGATCTACCCGGAGAGAACGGACCACCTCGACGTCCTCATCCACCTTCTACTAAAGGGCCGTGGCCCTACTCTCGACCTTCTGCCTGAGGTCCCGCTCCATCTCCAGCTCCTTCAGGACCTCACTGGCCTTCTCATTAGCCATGGCATTCCTCTGCAGCAGCTCGTCCTCGCCGACAAATCCTCAAACATCCTGTGGGCCTCCTCCATGTCCTGACACGCCTAGGCCTCCCGCTCCTAGGCGGCAGCAAGCTATGCGACCATGTCTGCTCATAGCCGGCTCCTCAGAAAGGCGATCCAACTTTGCCTTCTGCTCGTGGAGGAATCGGGATTTATTCTAGCTACGAGCAACAAGAATCTGAAGAGGAAGAAGACTGGTATCAGAAATGCGAAAACACAAAAACATGAGAAGAAAGAAGAAAACCAAGCGAATACCTGGGTAGTAGGAACAACGATTTCACGTAGGGCTCCTCTAGCCTGGTCTAGGGCATCCAGCATGGTCGAGATTCTGATGTCAAGACCCTCCCGCTCCATGCTCTCGGCATGATCATCGAGCAAGAAAAGAGCCGATGTTGGATCCTGGGCGGCCATCCACTGAAGCGGTGGCTTCCCCCGTGTGGGGGAGTGGCTTCCTCCTGACAAAGGGGCTAGGGGCGGCTCCCTCCTAACCCTATGCGGCACCACCGCCGTGCTCAAGGACCCTCCGACCGGACCCTCCTCCATCTGGGCCGCTTCGAGCGCCACGGGCGGATCCACCTGGGCCCCCAGTGGCGCGGATTGCACTACGCCCTCGAGCGTGACCATAGCTGCGCCCGGCTGATCCTGGCTTAGCACGGTCATGACCACCTCCACTAGTGGTATGCGGCCCTCGGCCGGCTGTACCATGTTCACCATGGAGGAAGCCGCCTGCTCGGTAACCACCACGGGCGTGGGCGCCACCATAGACACCGTCGGGTCGGCCAACACGGCTCCAACATCGGCACCACTCCTGCCTAAAATAGGGGTGACATCAGGTGACGCCATCCATCCCACTTGAATGGCGAGGCTTTTCTTGGGCACCAGCCCCAGGGGGTGACCCGTCTGCAAGAACCTACACAAAGGTAATAGCCATTAGGTCAAAATAGAAATGGAAAAAGGATGAAAATAGGGGAATCAGCAGCTTACGCTGATGCCCTTGGCCGGTGGAAGCGTTTTGGGGATGGATCCCCAGATCCCTGCCCTGACTCATCTAGGCGGGACCGTTTCGAGCCTGCCCCCTGCTCCAAGGTAGTGGGGCTCATCTCCCTCACCTCGTGGGGCGCAGCACCAGAGCCGCTCCCCACCATCATCTCATGGGGCGTGGCACCAGAGCTGCTCCCCTCCATTGTCTCATGGGGTGTGGCACCAGAGCCACTCCCCTCCACCATCACCTCAAGGTCGATGGTGGCAAGCCCACCTTCCCCCATCCACCGATCCTCGGCCGGCACGCCATACGAAGTGGCAGACTCTCTGGCCTCCACCGACTCACTTCCCTCCGCATAGAATGGGAAGGGTCCCTACACGGATGGGTGGGTACTTGTCAACATGTCCTCGTCCTCTAGGACACCCCAATCCACGTCGATGACTACCTCGTCATCGTCGTCGTCGTCATCATCACTACTCACGTCCTCCCCCCGGTCCCGTGCCTCCTGCTTCAGTCGTTTCACCTTCTTCATCTGCTCCCTTGCTTTCTTGTCCCGCTCGGCCACGAGTCGATTTGCCGCCACCACAGCCTTGTCCTTTGGCAGCAGAACCAGACTATCTTTGAAGACTAGCCCCCTCGGCTAGTCCCAACATCGCAAAAGCAAGTATCAAAAAATGGAGATTCAGGAAAAAGAAAGAGCATAGGAGAAGAGGGCTTACGAATTCGAAGAACCCAGGTTCTGGCCGCATTGGGGGATGTTCGGGCACTGGATACACAATGTCGAGGACGCTGCCTTTGGAATCCTTCATCAGCTCTGTCGCCTCCTTAACGCGCTATGCCACTTCCGAGAAAGGGAGCGCCTCATCAACAAGCACTGTCCCCTCGAACGACATCCTGGGCATCATCCGATGCAGGGGAAGCACGTGCGCCATCAGCGGTGCCACCCTCCTCGCATGATAGGCGTCGATAATCCCCGTCCCCTTTACACCCCGATCCTTCAGGGCTTGGAGGGCGGAAAGAAGGTCAGAGAGGTGTTTCTTGTCTTTGAACAGGACACCCTAGCCCCACGACTCCAGAGCCTCTTCAATAAGGCGCCTAGTGTACCTCGGTAGGGTGGCACTCACATCATCCCTGACATAAAACCACTGCAAGTGCCATCCCTTGTTGGATGTCGCCGGATGAATGTATGGGTAACCCCTCGACCAGGTATGGCGTAGATGAACGCTGGCACATCCCATCGGCGCGTTCGCATCTTTCCCCCCAATCTCCCTCTTCGACAAACTAACGGTAAAGAAATACCGCCACAGATCAAAATGGGGATCGATCCCTAGGAAACCCTCGCACAGGGCAACAAACGCCGCCATATGTTGAACCCCGTTGGGAGTTAGATGCTGCAGCTCCACCTCATAATAATCTAGCAGCCCCCAAAGGAATCTATGCACAGGTACCGCAAATCCCCGCTCATGGAAGATAGCGAAAGAAACGACATACCCTTCGAGCGGCACCGACTCACCCTCATCACCAGGTAGCAGCCACTCCTGGACGGCGGATAGCGGGTGGAGAAGGCCACGGCGGATGAGGCCCTCCAAATGATGTGAGGTGATGCAAGATCTACCCCACAACTCCATTAAAGCAATTGGGGAGAAAGGCAGGCGCAAGCTTGACGGTGGCTACAACACGGATGCAAGCCGGTCGACGGTGGCGGCGCAGGCGCAGGAGGCTGGGACGATTGGTGGCGGATGTTTCAGACACAAAGGCAAGGGGGTGAAATATGGAACCTTGGGGGAGAACCCTGTGGTTTTATAGGGGCGACGGATGCGAGAAGGGCAACCGTCCACCTTGATCTCCGGGCTTGCCACGTGCACCGCCGCGTCACGTTGCGGGACACACGCCCGCAATCCTTATCCTTTCACACCGAAAATCACGGTGGACGGTTCGCCTTCCCTAGGCGAATCCGGACTCTCTTCCCACCTGGGGAAGGCTGGTCACAAAGATTTTTTCTATTTTTTGGCCCACCTAGGGCCCAGAAGCTCGGTGGCCGGCCCAACTGAGGACGGGTCCGTGAACAATCCGAAATCGAGGGCACAAGTATTACTGGGATCCCAGTCCATGGACAAGCCCCAATTAGGTCAGTCCTAAATGAGATCCCCGCAAACGGGACACCACGACCCCCTTGAAAAAATATCTGGTTGACGAAAAACTAAGCTTTACCCACGAAGGGTCCGTTACAACCCTCTGGGTGACCCTGCTCGAATCACCTGGGGGCTCGGGGGCTACACCCATCAGGTGCGCTCGCGCGCACCCTCTGGCAAAGTAACTCCGACGAAATTAAAAACACCCACTAGGCGGTTCTATCCAAATCACCTAGAGGTTCGGGGGCTACTGTCGGGGACCTAATACCGGCGTACCCCAGGAGGTGGAACCAATAACCACCGAGCGTTAAAAACTTCTGGACGGATAAGGGCGCCGTAACGTCCCTTGCTCGAATGACAGGAGTTTGGTTCCGCCTTGCCCGATGCCTTTGAGATAGCTCTGCCTCGCCTGAGGGCTCAGGGCTAATCTCTGCCTCGCCTGACGCCTTTGAGATAGCTCTGCCTTGCCCGAGGGCTCAGGGCTAATCTCTGCCTCACCCGACAACCTTGGGGCGAGCTCGGTCTCGCCCGAGGGCTGAGGGATAAACTCTGCCTCGCCCGACCCCAGAGGGGCAGGGTCGGTCTCGACCAAAAGATAAGGACTGGCCTTTGCTTCACCCGATGGCTAGGAACGAGCCTTGCCCTGCTCGATATCTAAAGACTGATTTCATCTTACCTGACAACTTCTCCCCGTTCCCTCATGGTGATGGGTATAGGACAAGATAAGACATTCGGGTCAACCATGGCTCCAAGGACCATACCTTGCGCCCTGGCAGGAAAAGTACTGCCAGGGAACGATGGGACAGGTGCTTTAGACCCTTTCGGGCACCGCAGAGCCCGAAAGGTATTTTAGGTGTGTGCCCCTCGCCCTGTAGAGTTTTAGGCGCCGCCTTTAGCTCTAGGACACAGAAACCGACGAAGATATATGACAACTGCTATGCTCTAGAAAAGGATTTGCTATCTCCCCGAACGACGGATATTCCGTCACCACGCTATGGACCCAAGGGAGCTGTGCCCGCTTCCCGACTCCTCAGGTCCACCAAGTCAGAAGATCTTGGCCACGGCGCTACTCCGGAACCTGACCCCTTGTCCCTCCAACGAAGACTCATAGGAACCAGAAGGCGTGCGGAGCAAGGCTGAGGGAGACTCATAAGTCAAAACCACTGTACTGTGGCCCATACCCTGTGTAGGGCAACATTCTGTAACCAACCTGACATTCTACAGAGGCATCGACATTATTGTAGGCGCTTATCTTCCTTCGCACTCATCAGAATGAAGAACCAGGCCAGGTAGACGTGAGCCACAAGACTAGGTATAATACGCATCCTAAAGCCCTCACCCTTGTAAAGCCAGCCCCTTCATCTATAAAAGGGGATGCGCTTCCTCCACCAAAGGGACCAATCTTTGACGGAACAACACAAGACACTCACACACACAGTCAAGCTGCTACCAAGCTCTTGACCTCCTTTCAACCCTTCCATCAGAGACTTGGGACCAGTCCCTCTCTCGATCGTTTGTACCCCCTACTACAAACCATTTTCGGTGCTAATAACATGAGCAGCAACAAACTGGATGTAGGGACATTCGGCCCAAACCAGTATAAATCTTATGTCCTTTAGCGCACCATCCGAGCCTAACGCGCATTACTATAAATTTACTTGCCGGTGCTTGTACGAAACACCGACACTACCGTGCTCATCCAACTGACCAATGCTGATGATGCTGGAATGCAACTGTGGGATGTAATATACATCCGTTAGTGCATGGTGCTCCCTATTTTGGCACCTGAAGATGATGGTGCCACGCCCTTGGATAGCCACCCTTGAGCCGTCACCAAACTTCACCATACCGGTAACATCATCGTCGAGCTCGAAGAAGGATGCGTTGGAGCCCGTCATATGGATGCTGGCACTAGAGTTCAGATACCATAGCTGCTCCTGGTTGGTGCCCACACATCTGAGGTGGACTTGGGTGCATGGTTCATCGAGGTTGACAGTCTTCAGGGCCCTCCTAGGTCCTTTCACCATCGTCGTCTCTTCCCTCTCCTCGGCCTCGACGTCGTGCAGTGCATAGAACGTCGCCATCAGGATAGTGGCCTCATCCTCATCATCAGCTTGCGCCAGATGAGCCTCAACCTTCTTCTCCTGCTTGCAATTTGGGCACTCTCGTGCCTAATGGCCCATCTTCCCGCAGCGTCGATAGGCGTTGGGGTTGACCTGCTTCTTCTTCTCCGAAGAAGCCTTGCCACGGTGCTTGCCATTGCCACCACGGCTGGAGGAGTCTGCCTTCTCGGAGTTCCTCCGAGCAGCCCACTCCTCTTCCATCAGTAGGAGTTTTTCGCTGTCCTTCGTTGCTGTCGCCTGCTCCAAGCGCTCGTCCATCACCCATACATGGCCTGTCACATCCTCAATGGTGAGGGTGGACAAGTCCAGCATTGTCTCTATAGAGAGAGCAATCTAGATGTACTTTGCCGGCATGGAGTGAAGGTACTTGGAGACCATCTCCTCTTCGTCGATGGTGATGCCGTGACTCTTCAGCTTGCTGATGAGTGTCTACAGACGGAGGGAGAAGTCCTCCACCGTTTCACCATCCTTGAACTTGAGGTTGGCGTACTCCTGCTTCAGAAGCTGGGCTGTCGCCTTCTTTGCGCGGTCGGAACCGATGCGCATCACCGCAATAGCCTCCCACGCCTCCTTAGCCGAGCTCTTTGCCCCCAACGGCTCCCTGTACTCTGCTGGTATAGTAGCGAGGATAGCCTCCAACGCTGACATGTCATCTTCCTCATTGTTGGTGCCCTTATCGATAGCATTCTAGAGCCATCAGGCTCTGAGCTTGACCTTCATGGTCACCGACCACTCTCCATAGTTGGTGTGAGTCAGCATCGGCCAACTGGTGCCGCTGACCTCCCGCACCATGCGAACAATGACCTCCGGTCATGGCTGGGCAGCCACAGTAGTCCCACTGCTGTCGCCCATCTCCGAACCGCCCGTCATCGCTAGCGGTTAGTCTAGCGATGGCGCTTGTACGGCTTTGATACCACTTGTTGACCCACAGGATCACCGGCTCAGGTGAGTGAACCACTCATCAGTCTTGCCGAGCACCCGCTAGTGTTGCTGAGCACCCACTAGCCGTGCCGACCACGAACAAGCGTTGTCCATCCCCATGCACTATGGCTAGAGCTTGAAGAAGAAGGGAGAACAGAGCTTGCACACACAGCACAAGACAACAGCGTTGGCCGAAGCCCTGTCTGGGAGATGATAAATCTGAACTCTCTTTACTGAGTTGCCGTGGTAGTCTATTTATACAATTTTATCCATCTAGTCCTAGTAGAGCTGCACTGCTGCAACAGTGACTAGATAACATACATGGCTGACTCTGCGCCGGCCTCTGCTTGTGGCTACAGTGCTGTAGGTGAGCCATGCGGCGCCTGCACCTGTACCTGCAGCGGCTACAATATCATAGCAGGAGGCCTTTCGACGTCGCCTTCCATTACTATGTTCACACAAGATAGCAGTAGATTATCTAACCAAAGACGACGAGGAAGGCCTACGTAAGGAGCTCCACCGAGATGAGAGTGGTGGCGCTCAAAGACTGCAGCGGCGGCAAGCTGCCAGTGCCACCGAGCTCACTGAGGCCACGATGCTTCTTGGGACCATTGCTATTCTTCTTAGGTGCACCTTTGGTGGCAGCAACAGATGGATCACATACAAAAACAATTGTATTAAGTGGTGTGTATATGTGTAGGTTGCTAGCCAGGCCATCTGAGATTGATCAGTACTGAAGTCTACTCTCGGCACTAAACAAAGAGAAGATACAACAGTTAAGTGGAACAGATCCAATGGAAGTGCAAAATTTTTATAAGTCTACAATGCCTGGGTTGTGTAGATGGTAATGACTACCTATCCGTGATTAGCTACAGTAAAAGATTTCGTCTCAAAAGTCTCCTTTCACTGAGCGAGTTTGATTCACCTGTCAGTCACCATGTAGTGATGGTACCTGGCAGTAGTAACTTATAGTGGAGCTCCTCACGCGGGCCTTCCTCATCGACCTCCATGGTTGGTGGCGCCACCGGTGACGGGTGATCGAACACCACCGATCGACTCTCCGTCGAACTCCCCACATGGCACTGAATATGGACGGGACGAAGGAAGGCCCAATTTGATTCTATGAGCGTTCGCTCAAATCAAATCTAGTGAACGATGCTCCTCATGCGCTTTTCTGTGAGTCTGTGACGTCATAGCTAAAAACATCAATACATTTATTTTTAAAATATTATAACTTCTGAAGCATATATCTGTTTTTAATTTCGTCTACACCAGTGTGTTCTACACGATGAGACGAACAAAACTAGACCACACTGGCATATGTTTCGAACTTTTTTCTAGTAGCAATTTATGTGTATTAACTTATAACTTATGCGCACAAGTTGTATTGAATAACTTTTTGCTGATCGGATTCGTTCTGTGGCATAGCTACACATGCACGGACGTTCCTTTCTTCTTTTTATTTTGTTTTTTTCTATATTTTCCTTTTTTGTTATATATTTATAAGTTATACTAAATAGTTATTTTTGTACATAGTTTTTATATTTCTACTAGTATGTTATGATATAATTTCTACATCTAAGTTCTTGAATATAACTTATACGTCTAACTTTACATCTAAGTCATTTATCAAGTTATATATCTAAGTTATACAAACAAGTTATATATAAAAGTTTTGTGTATAATTTTTGTAGCTTTCTAACAAATTATGTTGATAAGTTTGTTCCACAAAATTTTATACATAAAAGTTATATGTGTCACGTAGTAAGTTATATGTATAGTATAAGCTATGTGCGTAACTTTGTCAAGTTAAAGGTGTACGGTGAAGTCATGTGTATAAGTTATATGTATAATTTATACTGTTAAAGTTTGTTTCACAACTTATACGTAAAAGTTATGAGTATAACTAGTATAGCTTTGTAACCTTCTAAACAAGCAAAGTTGCGGAAATGTTTTTTTCCTAAAAATAGAAAACTTTCCAAAAAAGGAAAGTTATGAATTTTTTTTTTGCCAAAAAGGAAAGTCAGGGGGCTGTCTAATCGTTCACCATGATTTGAATATGGTGGACGTTCGCCATTTAGTGCCATCGCGAAGGAAGGGGATCGGATTGGGGGAACATCGCGAATAAAGCGGATCAGGGCAAGGAGCAGCAAATGCAGATCAGATGGATCATGGGGATGGGTTTGGGCTGGACATGGGAAGGGCTGGGCCAACTCAAAACCTAGACGAGAAACCATTACAAAAATAATTAACTAAATGGTGGGTTGCTTTAAGATCCGTGCCAGAAATTAAAAGAGGAGTTCCGGAGCAGTTCCCCTCATATAAAAGGTTAAAAAATTGAATGGTTACAATTGTGAATCTACGATAGACATGGTGTCGGTGTTTTGTAAACTAGACTAGTAAATTTATGTGATTGCCGCGCTGCTCTAAGAAGACAATGGTAGCATCCAAAAGACACGAGGATTTATACTGGTTTAGGCTGGAGCCCTATGTCTAGTCTTAGAGATGATCGAGTGCGTATTCCTCGCTTGAATGCTCTGAAGTTCTTACAATGGGGGTGCAAGAATGCTGGACGAGGTAGGAGACCTAAAGCTAGGAGACGGGATTCCCAAAGGGAAGCTTCAATAGCCCTTTTATGGTGTAAGAATGAGTGAATGAGAGTTGGATTCCTAGACGGGTGCCCTGGCTACCCTTATATAGAGTTCGAGGCTAAGGCGTATACAAAGAAAAAGGTTCTCCCGACCGAAGGGTCGTGAGCCTTAGGAAGATCCTAGCTAACTTGGCTTGTAAGTTACACCGTCTTGTGGAAGTATGTCTAGGCGTGGTTGTCGTCATGATCTTGTGGCATCGTCGTGGTATGGTGTGACGTGGTGCTACTGTACCAGCCGTGGCGGCACTGTAGACACGCTGGTGGTTCACCAGCCGTCCCATGCGACGTGGTCTCTGCCGTGGTCTTTGTCCTCATCTCCTGGTTTCATAGAGCATCGTACATGAGTTGGTAGCTGCCCTAGGTCGTCAGTCGTTTTGTTGGCTAGATGAGCTAAGGGCCATGACCCCGATCGTTGGGGTCATGGCTCTCGCTGGTCTAGATGGCTTCTAAGCCAAGGCCTTCATCGTGGATCCCATCCCGTAGTGGGTGGAGTCATACATGCATCTTGTCGGGCCATATTTGGCCGGTGGTTATCATACCGGTCATCACCGCCTAGGGTGGTGTTGTCCTGTCTGAGCTGCATGGCGTAGGGATGGCATCTGACCGGACCAAGGTGACCGATGTCCCCTCGATCCTTGTGGGGATAGAGTAGCATGCCTACCTTTGTCAGAACGGGCATGCCTAGCTATGCTTGACCTCTTTTCATTCCTCCCAGGGGTCAGGATGGTGGTGAGGTCGTGCGTCTCTTATGCGCTATGCAGGCTAAGTCTGATGAAGGGGTCATGGCTAGCCCCCGCCTTAGTGCTCAGCTGGTTTTCTTGAATCAGCTAGGCCTCAGGTCGTTTGGGCTCTTGCTGGCTGATGTATCATGGACCGCTCGACCTACTATCTAATCGATGTCTTGAGACACTCCTGGGGTTAAAATCCCGATAGTAGCCACCGAGCGTTTTCACGATCATGAAGTGATCGTGAAAACGCTAAGATGCATGTGTGTTCGTACATGGGTTCCTAGTCATGGCTTGTTTGAACTTTGTCGCTCGACCCCTTACGGGCTGGTGCGTTGAATGCGGTAGGTGGCCATTGCGCTCAGCCTTGCCCGGATGCCCAGATGCCATGGTATGCGACTGCTGAGCCTTGCCATATCAGTGTGCCTTGTTTCGGGGTTCATGACCCAGGTAGGACCAAGCGGTCTCATCAACGCTATACTGGCCCTGCCTTTGAGAGGGTCTCAATTTCCTCGACCTCACGTGGGCATCTGACTTTGGTTGTGACCTCCCGTGGTTCGCCAAGCGGCGCGGGGGTCTCTGGCTATTTGGTTTGTCCTTGGCTTATAAATGGAGACCCTTCTACCAGTTTGAGGCACCCGTGGTTGTGGCCCTGAGCTATTTCCAAGTGGTTAGACATTTATGAGAGTGAGGGAAGGAGAGAACTTGGGAGTAGAAGTGTGAGGAGGATTGTGATATTCTTGTGATGCATCCTACTAAGGGTCATCTATGGTGGCCGGAAGCCGTTGCTGCTCTTTCTAGTAGTTGGTGCTAGAAGGAGCCTTGCGAGCAGGGTAAGATGGGGTGGCATGGCTATCGGAACTGTAGCTTTGCGACCTCCTCACCTCTTGGGGCCCTTAGGCTAGGATACACGAGGTGGTCCTTGCTATGGATAGTTCCACCATGATGTCCCTGTCCTTGTGAGGTGACAATGCTGTTGCCGTTCTCTCTCCTATGTTCTATGCTCCAAAAGCTATGGTGCTGGGAGGAGGTTTGGGAGGTGCTCCTCTCTGTGGAGATTCTTGTGGTCTTTGAAGTCGTGAAGTGGGTCGAGGGATTGGTCTCTTCTGGGACCGTTGTTGTGACTAAAGGTGTAGTGGAGGCATTCTCAGTGTACTTTTAGCCTAACCTAGTAAGCCGCCTTGATTTGTTTTCCTTTCTTTACTGAAGGTTGTTGGCTGATTAGTTTTGTTTCCATAGCCTATGCCCTCGTTCAACTCCTATTTGCATCTCCCTTGTCCCAGAGGCACTGAGCGTGCTACCCGAGAATAGGCAGCAACTGAGGAGAGGAAACGCCTCAGGCGGAAGAAGGCGTTGAAGCACATAGAGTGTAAGAAGCATGGTGATTCGTTGTTAGACGATGACGATGATGATGATGATGAGGACTCTAAGGGAGAAGATGAGGACCTAGCATCCCTTCAGAGCGCCCTTGATGTCTCATGTGGATTTTGTGATGGTGCCGGACCGAGCGGTGTCGTTTGCCCTGCGGGTGTCATGACCAAGGAGAGTTCCACCTAGAAGTGGGTGGCTTTATCGCTGTTGAGGGGGATGACCCTAAAGCATCCCTATGCTGCCATCGATGGCAGCCAGGAGTCCTCACTCATGGCTCCTATCACCCCCTCCGTGACGGGGCCTGAGGCTCCCATCCAAGCAGAAGATACTAAGGATGCGGCGGAGACTAGCACTATGACTAGGGTGGACGATGAGGTTTGGTGCCCTTCCTTGGAGATGCCTGAGGGAGAGGACAAAGACCTCCTTCTGCACCTTTTTGCTAACATGGAGGTTGAGCACCCTGTGTCCTCAGCACTTCATGTGGGGATATCTGAGCCTGAGGATGCTAGGGCCGCTGGAGGTCACGGCGTGGGGGAGACCGGCACTGCCAACACTATCAGGAATGCCTTGCTAGCCTCTGGTCTGGTAGTGTTAATATCGACACCTACTTTCATGACCCTTTTCGCTGGGTCACTCATGGAAAGGTGGATCATCCTACCCTTCATGGAACGCTCCACTAGGTATGCCATTCTTTGATTTCTTCCTCACCATGCTTGTTGGTGATACGCGGTTGTCTAATCTTCGTCGATCTTCATGATGTAGAGAGGCCCCTTCCTAGGTCCTTAGTCTTGAGACCTTCAAGGAGCGGTGCACGCCGTCCTATGCGGATAGAGTCATTGGGCATCATTGCTACCCCAGAATGGTGGCTAAGCTTCCTTTCATTATGGCCCTGCATTTGCCCCTCAAGGGGAGCTTGACCTAGGCAAGGACTCCTTCATGTGGCCCCATCCCATGTGCTCTGGTGAGGCATTGTTCATGGTGGATGATGCGGCCAAGTGAGCCATGAGGGAAGTTGTGTCCTAAGGCTACAAGGGGGTCCAGATGACCCTGGCCAAGATGAGCAAAGCAATTGCCGTGGTCGCCTAGCCGGGCACAGAGGCTCGGTGTCAGATGACTGATGAAGTGGCGGTCCAGGCATAGGTGAGCCTTCTGGTCTTCTAACTCCGTCGTGCCTATTTCACTCTTACTACGATCGTCTGATCACCCTTCTTTTCTGTAGGGGTTGATGAAGATTTCAATGGAGAAATCTTGGCTTTTGCGCTTGGCCTATCAGGCACAGGCAGGAGGTGCCGCTAACCATGGCCATCTGGATGCGGTGGAGGTCAAGGTCCACCATTTGCATGGGGAGTTGGAGGCCTCTAGAGGTCAATGGAGGAGCTGACCTACCAGGAGGCACAGGCTCAGTCCTAGATCGAGGCTCTGACGTCCTAGATGGCTGGTCTCAAGGATATGATGGTTGTCCAAGAGATGAAGCTCATCTTGACTGGTGCTGCTCGGGATGTGGCCAAGCAAGGGTGTCATCACCTCGAAGCTGAGTGCCAGAAGTTGTGCTCCACTTGTAGCGGTGAGTCCTCTGTTATTCTGCATTGCATCTCTATTCTGTCATCGTGTCTAGTCATGAACAAGCTATCTCCTTTCAGGGCTGCACGCGAGGATGCTCTCTAATCTGGAAGAGAAGGTGGCTATGAACTAGAGGGTGTTGGAAATGGACAACCAGCTGGCAGCGCTGACCGCCTTCAGATGGGTTCTTTGCGACGTCGTGCTCGGCGCTGGTCGAGGGAGTGCCTAGCTGGCGCCTCGCCTTGACGAGGCCCGACTCCAAGTGGACTCCCTAATTTCTGAGGGTGTTTGTCGTGGTGCTCACACCACCATGATGTCGGTTGGCTCACGCTATGGTGGTGTCAACTTTGATGCCATTGGATGAGGATGTACGCCAGGGTGGTCTGAGAGCGACATCCTTGCCATAGGTAACGCCGCTGCTCGAGGTGCGGAGGCCATCGTGAGCAGAGTGCCGGCCACCACCATTCATCTCTAGTTCATGGCTTTTGATGCATTAGGGTCTTTTAGTGTAATTGTTTAGCATTTTAGGTATGAATTTTTGTAATGAACAATTCTAGGTTCTATGTGGATGGTGCATGGTCGGCACATTCGTTTTGCCATTTTGCTTCCTTTTCGCATTTCTTTTCATTCGAATTAGAATGTGCTTCACCCCTAGCTCTATGCTCATGGGTGTGCATTCTAACCTAGGGGCTTGCTCGCTAGGCTAGAAGGTGCGTGATCCATTGGAGCAAAATGGTGTCGAGGGTAGGTCACAGA